>NC_056730.1:1084450562-1084458062 GCF_019279795.1 Protopterus annectens | reverse complement strand
ATTAGAAAATGTAAACAGCAGGTGCTAGGTAATGCAATACCAGATACTGACACTATAACCCATGGTGTTCACCAAGTCTTTTTCACAACCTATAATAAAAATGTTAAGTTCACAGAGAAGTTGTCTTTTATTATGAAATATACAAGTGAGGTTGTTTTCCTTAGGAATGTAATTAGAAAAAACTGGAATGTACTCATTATGGATCCCTGTACTAAAAACGTCGTTGGTGAATATCCTAGATTTAGCTATAAAAATTGTAATAACTTCAAACAATTATTATGCGTTGAAAAATATAACTTACAAAATAATATCACACCTCCTAAATGTGGGACCTATCCTTGTGGCCATTGCCACATGTGCCTGTATATTTCAAAGAAGCAGGTTTTTGAACATCCAGAGGGTTTGTACACATTCACACCCAATAGTTACTTTAATTGTGATAGTACTAACCTCATATATCTTGCTACATGTGAACGCTGTGACGCATTTTACGTAGGTCTCACTAAGAGGAGACTACGAGATAGGGTGTATAATCACCTTTATGATATCAAAAAAGGAAATGAACAGAACGCACTAGTGAAACATGTACAAGAATTTAGATCACACTGTTTTAGCTTTAAAGTTTTACAATTGGTTGTTGAAAATACTAGAGGAGGTGATAACATTAACCATTTGGCTTGCATTGAGCTCAAATGGATATTTCTGTTAAAAGCACACATCAGTCCAGGTATTAATCAATTTGTTTCAATCAAACCTATATTGAACAATAGGCTCTTATGATCTAAGTTTGCTAAGTTAACACTACGTATTTGTTTTTATTTATGTACAGATGTAGTTTTTGTTTTGTCTACATTTTAATATTGTATTTTACATTTCATAATGACACATTATATATATATATATATAGATTTTTTATAATGGATTTCCACATTGAGACCATTATTTATTATTATTTATTATATGTATATTTTTTTTTATTATAGATAGATTTGTTAAATTATTCATAAGTTTGTTTGAAATATATTTTTTTGTATTTTTTTGCATATTAATATATGTGATTTGTTAGGCTGCTTTTTCTATAGATACTTTTATTATAAAGAAAAAACCTTTTTATAGCTATACAATAGTTTTTTAACAAACAAAATTAATAACATCATATTATTTTGTACTGAGTTCTTTCTTTAACTGGGGATCTTATCAATTAATTTCCTACGTCTCTCACTTGATTGTTTTTATTCATGAGAGACTTACAGACATACATCACTTTTACATGTAGTTACCTTATTAGATCTAAACTACATGTTTTTTACCCATATAGTCTGGTGATTGTTTCTTCTTATATATATGTTTCATGCTATATTGGGTCAATGAAGTTCAACAGCATTATTTATTTTTGTATCATAACACATTTTATATTTGAATGGCATTAAAATAACTTTTTGAATTGCTGATCAATTTTACAAGCTTTCCCCAAATGAAATATGAGATTTTTATGAATCGTACATCAACAATGCAATCTTATTATATTGTTTAGTGCTTTATTATATTTTTTATCTTTTATTTTCATTTCATAATATTCCCTTATCCATGCTTAATTATAGCGCCGAATGTCGCGCTATTGTTTTGTATATATACATTGTATATATTAGAATGAAATATTGTTATTACAGCGTGACTTAACCAATTGGTTGTTTAACAAGACAATGCATAGATGTTAAACAAGGCGAATATTTAGGATGATGGGATTTTTATTATTATTATTTTTATCAAAAGTGTTGAGTATGATTGAAATGTTACAGCTTAACTTCTCCTGATTGGTTTTGATTATGTGGTTTTAAGCTAGGTTTTGCGAATATATTTGTCAGCTTATGCGCGTTATGTGCTTGATGAAAGCCTGAAGTATCACTTTTTATTGCTTGTGCAGTGAATATTTTGCACTTAGAGAGGTTTTGAATAGTGTTTAATTCATTTGATTACTTTATATTTTTATAAATAGCATGAGCACTTTATATACTCAAGCAATTGGAGCAACTTAAGTTGTCAATTAATTAATTGATTATTTGATTGTTTGGCTTGCCCGCCAAATTTTGTATAAAAGTGCGTTTCCTTTTACTTATAATTGAATCTGAAGAAGCGTAGTTCCACTACGCGAAAGCGCTCATTTCTTGGTTTTGTAATAAAAAAAGGTTTTTATGCTACAAACGGAGGTGTTCAGTTGTGGTGATTCCTTCTGTATCTGCTGCCATATATATATATATATATATATATATATATATATAAACACACATATACATACATATATATATATATATATATATATATACACACACACACACACACACATATATACACACACACACGCATACACAAATATATATATATATATATATATATATATATATATATATATATATATAACAGAAACCTCGAAATCCCAAATGAATGCAGAAACCACAAAACCCAAAAGGAAGCTGAGGAGCGTTCACCAGAATGCGTAATTCTATTCAGACAAACTGCCACAAACTGTATAGAAGTCTAATATCAGCATCCGTATTGTTAGCAAAGTTGCCAAACACTTACTTTAGGTCCACAAACAAAGCGATGGAACCCTGAATCCAAACTGAACTTGTAGATACTTTCAGTGAGTCCACAATAAAAACGATATAACCATGCGGTTCAAACCAAAACAAACGTTTAATAGTGAGCGCTTTCACGGCTAAAACAAGCCGCTTCTTCAGACAAACAACAAAGCGCCATTGAAGCGCCAAATTTATAACATAACATTTCAAATGCTCGTAACCCCTCCCACCAGCATTCAACGATATTTAAAGTGCCATTGCTACAGTGCAAGAAATGATAGCATAACTACTTAAATGCCTCTGAATTTAAAATACTTAATTAAAAACAAAATTAAGCGCGCACAACAATGTTTGAAGCACCAGTACCTTAGTGCTGTAAATTTAACTACAGTGTATACAAATCAACCTAAAAACCACATTTAAAAACATATTAAAAATAAAAATGAATTGGGATGAAATCACAAGCAACTATTTAACAACTATCTAACCAATAGTACCGACTTATGAAGTACTCAAATGACAATGACTACAACTCATCTAAATACAAGAACAAATTACATACATGTAAAACATCACAAGACATATATATAATATAATGTACTCAGATTGAAACATGTAAGCTAAGGTGATTGAGTAATATAATAGTGAACAAATAAATCATGAAACTACCATTACTTAATAAATATAAATATAAAAAATGATATTATCATACAACAATTATATATAACAAATATCATAAATATTGTTATTGGATAGATATCTAGCGATACCTACCAGATAAAACTATTCGCATATATATAATATATAAAAAACATCCATCTATATATGCAAAACTGTACAGCTATGTTATACGCACACATGTCCCAAATGGATATGTGGCCATGTGACAGGTTATATAGAGGTCTGAGTATGCATATACATTAACCCATGCAGGCACAAGGGCAAAAACACATGCTTAGACTTGTGTGCACATGCAGAGAGAAAAAATAAAGCATACTTTATGCATAAAACAATTTCATCGAAAGATCATCCTAATAATGATTTGAATTATAATTAATATAACAAGGAAAAATATAATGAAAGGAGAAATATACATATATAGTAACCAATGTCCATATAACCTATACACTATCTCAGTGGTCTTCCTTTCAAGTACGGTTTTATGGACAATACCTCATTCAGACCCTTTTCTCTGTGTGCAGCCAACCTACACATCCATTTCAACTCTGCTTGTTCTGTAAGGTTGACTATATTGCCTATTCTAGGACTAGGCTCTATTACTTGAAACACCTGAAATAAGAAGGTGTGCGCTGCACCTTCTCTAAGAGTATGCTTAGCTAAGGCGCTGTACTCTTGTTTCCTAGCCAGGCAATAACCATGATCCCGTATCCTCTCTCTGAGGGATCTATTGGTCTTGCCTACATAAAACGAAAAACATTCGACACAGTGGGCCACATATACAATGTTTCTGGTGTTACAGTCACTGTTGCAATTTAATGTCCAAAGATGGCCCGAAACCGGATGTCTATAGTAGTGGGACTCATCTATAAACTTACATTGTACACACTTCCCACATCTGCTGGTCCTTTCAAAGCCTGTTCTCTCATAGAATACGTTACGTCTGGTACCACACAGCAATCTCTTGAGGTTGAGCATGTTACTAAAAACAAAGGTTGGACTACGTCCCACTATGCTAGTGATGCCATCTTCTACAGTGAGAATATTCCAATGCTTGTGAATTATAGATTGAAGCCTATAGGTGCCTCGTCCATAAGGTAAAACAAAACCCATTGGTCTGTTACCAGAATATTCACTGGGCCTGTCCGGTTGTCTTACACCTCCTAGTAGATAAGGCTTGGCTCTGTGTTCCCTGAGATCATGCATCTCTCTATATGTGTTCTGAATTTCCTCCTGAGTATATGCACGTATCATGAGTCCTTCACGTAAATCATTCAATCCTGTATCATAGTCATCTCTTCTGGTAGACAGCCTCGAGACTCTCATAGCCTGGCCCTTGATAATGTTCTTGAAGATATGAGGGGGATGCATGCTATCCCTATGAAGGAATGAGGGTTTGTAGCAAGTTTTCCGATGTATCTTGGTGTTAATCATGCCCTCTGTCTTGAATATGGTGACGTCCAAGAAATCAATGCTTACAATGTCAAAGCTCATTGTGAACTTTAGAAAGGAGCTACTGAGATTCAGGCTATAGTGAAAAGCTTGAAGTTGATCGATACTCCCTTCCCATAGAAAAAGAAGATCGTCCACAAACCTCTTGTAAAATAAGATATGTGGATCATGAATGATATGAGCCTCTTCAAAGGTCGCCATGACCAGATTGGCATAGCTGTTGGCACAGCTAGTGCCCATGGCGACCCCTTTCACCTGCTTATAACAGGTTCGTTCATACAGGAAAATGTTGTTCTCTAGGACTGTTTCCATAAGTAATGATATAAAGTCAATCCTGTCTTCATCAAACTCAGAGTGGCTCCTAAGGTACAATTGTAGCATTTGAATGCCCTCATCATTGGGGATGCACGTGAACAATGAAGTTACATCCATGGTCACAAAAATTACTGGGTTAATCCTGGCTCTGTCAAGAGTACAGATTGACATATGCAACTCCCTCAATAGATGCTCAGTGTCTTGGAGAATGCACGCTGATTTCTTGATGGTTTGTTTAAGTTCATGATCCAAAAACATAGACAGTGGCTCAGTGAGCCAACCAGCCCCTGCCACTATGGGTCTAAAGGAGGGTTGGAAAAGATTCTTGTGTATTTTCGGTAAACCCAAGATAGTTGGAATGACAGGATGATCAACTAACATGAAATGGTGGAGGTCCTCTGATAGATGACCAGCAACCTTGCATTCTAATAAGGTACAATTAATTTTCTCTTGCATATTCTTAACTATATCCACAGAAACCTGCTGATAGGCTCCATCATTCAACATGTTAGACATCCCATTATAATAATAAGTAGAGTCCAAGATAACCACAGAACCTCCTTTATCTGCCGGCCGTACCGTTATGCTGTTATTTCTCTTAAGGCTGTTCAGTGCTTCCATTTGTGATCTAGTTAAATTCTCATGCATAATGTATTGGGGTGATTGCTGTAGTCCATATACATCCTTCTCCACGGCTTTCACAAATATGTCAACATTCGAATTGAACGGTGGCATAAATACACTTTTTCTCTTAAACGTTGTAGACTCATACTTGTTGCTATCATTATAAAGTAATTTCAACCCAATATTCCTAGCAAATGTTCTTATAGCTAGAATGGATTGACTAGGATCAATACTGGATGTGGGTATAAACGACATGCCCTTATTCAATACCTCAGTTTCTGATTCAGATAATACGTAACCAGAGATGTTGTAAATCAAATCGTCTGACCCCAGAAATTCTGAAGAGTTTGTTGTGAATTCGGGGGAGGGGGTATGTCTTTCCTCTTGGCCCCCCGAGCATTGTCGTTTTCTAGCGACCTTTTCCGATTTAAACGAATGGGAAAAGGGGCTTCAGTAGGATTATGCATTTCAACTCTCTCCAACTGTATTTTCCTTCTAACTGTCCCTGCTAGAGATGTATGGATGGACACTTCATTATCATTCGTGATAGTCGCTGCTCCAGTAGTGTTCTCACAAGGAGTGGTATAAACAGAGGAAGCTGCATTCCCCATAGGTGATTGCATGTCATCCAATGTGACTGCTGGGGTATCTTCCTGGATGGAAGCAGGAACCACATTCACATGTTTATTTGGTGGAATCACCACAGGGTTAGAGATCCCATTCCTGATACCATTAGATGGACCACAATAATCAGCGGAACCAATGTTATTTTCTATGCTAGATGCATTGACATTGATGGTAGTACCTCCATTCATATTTGCCAGTCTGCTGACACCAGGGGTAACCCTGGTATAAGCTCCCCTATGCTGATTATTCACTGGTTTCCTACCTGGATCCTGATTGTTCCTTTCTTCTGGTAGAGTACGTGGCCAAACAAAAACGTGTTGTTCTGAGAAGTCTTTGATATCTCTACTTAATTTCTTCCTTTTGTTATTAAGTAGATTGGTCTCATATCGACCCGCCCGGTCGAATAACTCTCGCATGTAGAGTTCGGTTGCACTATCTCCTATGATGTTGTTGAGGCGCTGATGTAAACTGTCCATATTCTTCTTACACTCTTCTTCAATGGGGAGGAAGAAGTCAATGTGAAGCTTTATGTATGCCCGACTAGCATCCAAATTGATCTCAGTAGCTCCTTTCTAAAGTTCACAATGAGCTTTGACATTGTAAGCATTGATTTCTTGGACGTCACCATATTCAAGACAGAGGGCATGATTAACACCAAGATACATCGGAAAACTTGCTACAAACCCTCATTCCTTCATAGGGATAGCATGCATCCCCCTCATATCTTCAAGAACATTATCAAGGGCCAGGCTATGAGAGTCTCGAGGCTGTCTACCAGAAGAGATGACTATGATACAGGATTGAATGATTTACCTGAAGGACTCATGATACGTGCATATACTCAGGAGGAAATTCAGAACACATATAGAGAGATGCATGATCTCAGAGAACACAGAGCCAAGCCTTATCTACTAGGAGGTGTAAGACAACCGGACAGGCCCAGTGAATATTCTGGTAACAGACCAATGGGTTTTGTTTTACCTTATGGACGAGGCACCTATAGGCTTCAATCTATAATTCACAAGCATTGGAATATTCTCACTGTAGAAGATGACATCACTAGCATAGTGGGACGTAGTCCAACCTTTGTTTTTAGTAACATGCTCAACCTCAAGAGATTGCTGTGTGGTACCAGACGTAACGTATTCTATGAGAGAACAGGCTTTGAAAGGACCAGCAGATGTGGGAAGTGTGTACAATGTAAGTTTATAGATGAGTCCCACTA
>NC_056730.1:1084432115-1084437115 GCF_019279795.1 Protopterus annectens | reverse complement strand
TGGCATTCTGTACTGAAGTTGTGTAAATGATCTGTAATGGTACATGGACTGCCATGTAAAATAAACAGGGGAAGTGTGTGTATTGAATAGGGACACACAGATGAATTGCAGGAATGAACACAGGGAAAGAGGACAGGTGAAACAACCTAATATACAGCCGATGAGGGCATGTCAATGGAAGATGGTTGTAGCAGTAACACCAATCACATTTCTGTATGGTACAGTAGGAACTGTACAGTGAAAATATGTATTATGTGACTGTCACACAAGGTGACATAACAATGGGGAGTATGTCTGTGTGAGATAAGCGTCCTTACATGAGTAATGCAGAGGACATCTATCAGGGATCTGGCATACAACTGGGGTAGGGTGCATATTGTGAAGCTGTGCAAACTGATATGTCTGAATATGAGTGTAATCTTAGCAGAGGTCTCCAGCAATTGGGACACTGGTAAAGGCTCATGGACATAATAACCAACCACAATCATGGACAGTACCAGAATAATACCACCAGTAGTCCCATGCCTCTGACATAACATGTGATTTTAGAGTGATAAAAGATGATTTTGCACAAACACACTTGTACAACTATTATGATACATACACACTCTATGGGGGTAATCACGCAAACTGCCCTGGCACTGTAACATGTGCTGGAGGGTTTAGGAGGAACACTGCTATACCTCTATGCGATATTATGAGAAATATAGGCTAGCTATGGCACAATCCACACTGCCACGAATGATATCCATGCCATTTATGTTGTCAAACACCTATGTATGTAGTGTGTGCATCACCAGAACAGATAGCACACGTGCATTGCATCTTAAATAAGTAGCTACATGATTAATCCTGATTAATAAGTGTAACAAACAGAGATAGGGACATTTGTAATTCACGTATTTCTGCACTGTCTTTGTAATTCACGTATTTCTGCACTGTCATGAGATGCAATGGTTTAGCCAAAAGTATTTTGTTTTGAGCTGCTGATCTTGCCTTTGCATAGTTTTCTTGATTTTACTAGCAGCTGATCTCTGGTGGTACATAATGGGTGTAATGTGGAACACTGTTTTTGTCAGGCATCTAAAACTGTGGCTGCTATGAGGCACACTCTAGTCTAGGAAATTCCTGTTGTGTGAGTTGTAATATTGGGGTTGTCAGTTGTCCTATTCAGCTTGAAATATTCCAGCAATTGAAAATAATGAGAAACTAGTGACAGTGTTATTGGTATTGCTTGCAGAGCAGTCTAATACATTGTATTAGAAGCTATAACATTATGAAATGTACCTAAGAAATTATACAATTATGAGCACTTTACAGTATTTACTTAGGTTCATAGGTTCATACTAGGCTATCTGCCCTAGGGCATTTATAAGCCTAGCCCGAGTGTGTTTGGCTTTCGCCACGCATTTTAATGAGTTTTGCAATGCCCTTTTTTGAGGTTAGTATACTGTGCATCTGTCTAACAGTGACACAGAAGTAATACCTGGGGTAAACCTACGATCTCCCATCCACTCAAGATTCCTCTTGAAGAGAGTCAATGAGGGACTCTGCCTAACCTGGACAAGGATTTTATTCCAGAGTGAAGGGTGCCTCTGGGTTATGAATCTGTCCCTCCAGCATGTCCTATTTATTTCAGTGCTGAGGTTCAAGTCTCTTGAGCGCATAGCTTGATGGGATTTGGATTTTCTGAGGTGCAGCATGTCCATTAATTCTGGGTTGGACATGGCTTTATACGTCAGGCACAGATCGCCTCTGAGCAGGTGGTATGCCACTGAGTAGAGCTGGAGTTTCTTTAACCGGGCAGCATATGGCATCTGTTTGAGCCCTTTGATCCTCTTGGTGAGGTACTTTTGGGGTCTTTCCAGTTGCTGCAGGTGTCTGGTAAGGTACATCCCAAAAGGGGCATTGTACTCAATTATGGGCCTGATGAGGGATGAGTAAAGAGGCACGATGACCTCCCCTGATCTAGATGTGAATCCCTTCATGATTAGGTGGGCTATATAAAATGTTTTTCTAACCAGTTTGGCCATGTGGTTGTCAAATGAGATTGCTATCAACTTGGGTCCCCAGTTCCCTAATTACTTCTTCCATACTTAGTGGATTACCACCTATGTGGTAATTTGTGGGCACTTTGTTTTTGCCAAAGGGGATGACTATACACTTTTTGGCGTTTAGCTTGAGGCCATGGCTCTGGCACCAGTTGTCTGTTTCTATGAGGCCCTTTTGTAGGATGCTTTTGTCGGCTGGAGAGTTGATTATGGTGCCCAGTTTGCAGTCATTTGCAAACTTGGTCAGCCACAGTCCTTCCATGTTGGCCTGTACCTCCGAGAAATATATACCGAACAAGAGAGGTCCCAGGACTGAGCCTTGTGGGATGCCACTTGTAACTGGTTTGGAGTCTGACATGGCTCCAGCAATTCTAACCATGTGGGTTCTGTCCTTGAGCCAGATTGCAACCCATCTAGTGACATAGGGGTTTATATTTAAGCTGGTGAGCTTATCTATAATGCTCGAGTGGGGTATTGTATCAAAGGCTTTTGTGAGGTCCAGGTAGGCTGTGTGGACCACCTTCCCTTCGTCAATGGGCTTGGTGTTTCAAAGAAATCAACCAGGTTTAAGAGGCAGGATCTGCCCTTAACAAAGCCGAACTGGGTAGGATCCAATGTCTGTAGGTCCCCAATATCTTTATTTATGAGGTCCATGATGATCCTTTCCATAGCTTTGCAGACCAAGCTAGTCAGGCTTATGGGGCGATAGTTTCCAGGATCCGTTGAGGCACCACCTTTGTGGAGAGGTACCACTGTTGCTGTACGCCACTCTTTGGGTACATATCCTGTAGTAAGGCTGAGATGTGGAATTAATTATGAGTTAATTGCTTTTGGCACTGTAATGAGACAAGGGTGTTTTCAAACTTATCCATTAAAAATAAATAAATGGAATGCTTTTGTAGGTAGAATATGTCAGGCCAGAATGATACAGTCATCTGAGCAGGTAACCACACCTTTTATTTATTTTTTTAAATTATTTAAAGATCTGCTGGAACGTTATCTGCTCAGATTTTTTCTTTGCATAAAGCCGGTGCTATTTTACAAGTTGAAAAACTAAGCAACAGTGATGAGCATTTCTGCAACATTCTGAGGTTCACTGACAGGTGTTTTGAGTTTCAGATTTCATACCCTACAGAAAATTCATACTGATGCAAGTCCTACTGAACTTTCTAGGTTTGTTAGAGCAGCATTTAAAAATTGTCTGTATTTTTTGGACCTTTGTCCTACTTTTATTTATGGCCTTATCCAGATTTCTTGCTCTGAGGTTGAGAGTATAGTAAATGTGTCAGGGTCATGGTCATCGCCATCAACCAGAGATGTTTCAAATTGTGACATACTTGTTGTACCCCCACTCCTCCATGCAGTGACTTTAGATGTGTCTAGGCAAGGAGCACTTAGAGTATCCTCCAAGGTAGACACAAGTACAGTCATGGCTTTTAATCTGACCTTTATTTTGCAGAATGTTCTGGTTTTCTGTCATTTTTATACTGTTGATTTTGTGTATTCAGAAAATGCATTTTGTTGGCTGCTTATTTTTTATACTTTATTTTGACTGGCATTCCAGTAATGTATTTAAAAACTAATTTATTTTTTTTCATGCCTCACAGCCTTTGCTTCCCATCTAGATATTAAGTAAGCTGTCATGTAGCCACGGCATTGAAATATTGTTTTCTTCTCCACTTCTATTTTGTTTTGATTGGACTCTCATAGTGTTGTGATATCTTGTTGGCACACAGGGAAGCAGTTTATTTAAAATACCAGTTTTTGTGGTTTTGAGCATAGTGAAAGAATGCTAGCAAATGTACTTTTTCCTGTAAGAATAAATGTTTACACACTTCGCAGTCTTGGTTTCTGCACCTAAAGTAGCAAAATGCAAGGTAACTTGAGGGACATATCTGTGTGTGTATATGTGTATGTGTGTATATTTATTTATATATATATATATATATATATATATATATATATATATATATATATATATATATAATGCTTTAAAGTATTTTAAGCTAATGTCTTGGAGATGAACAAATTTAATGATTGACTAATGCTATGGATTAATACACTCCAGTGAATCATGCTGGCTTCAGGCTACACCTGGCAAAATGATGAAACTGAATTGTTTATGCATGATTTACTTGATCGTGTATTACGATATGAGAATAATCTCTTGGCCAACAAACGTAAAAAGTTGTCCAGAGATGCGATTGATTTCTCCAATAATAATGTATTTGTTTGGCCGAGGACCAACAATAATGGGGCAAGGGCCACAAATAACAGCAATAATTATGGAAGAAATAGAGCAGTTGTGGGTGAACGAAACAACAGCAAAGTGGGCACATCAAATACTGGTTTTAACCAGAATGAGACTCTGAGCAAAGCTCCACAGAATCGTATTGATGGGGTAGCGACAAATGGGGTGCCTGTTTCGACCCAATCGGAAGGGGGAAGTATAAAGTCACAGGCTATTGCTGGTGATACAGTAGCACCTGAAAATATCACCTCACCAACAGCTGTTGGGTCGGTGTATACCACACCTGATGAGAACTTTGGAAACCATGCCCAGCCTTTGAATGGAAAAGGTGTGATGACTGTAAATTCTTCCACCAGCCTCTCTAGTGTGGTGAGGAGGAAAATACAGCTGGAGAATCAACATGTGGATTTTCCTCTGCCTATCAGGGCAGGGAGGAAGAGATCGTTAGATTTGGAGGTCGACAGAGGAGCGAAGAGGAAAGAACCATCAATGACCAACCAGCAATGAGTAATACCAAGTTATTGGAACAATCATGTTTAGTTTATAACATCTGTAAACAAGCTCTAAGTGAAGCTGAGACAGCAGTCCTCAACAGGGGGTTATCATTTATCCCCACGTCGAATCTGGACATTGGTCAAGCTTTAATATCACTGAGGATGTTTACCAGGAAAATTGCCCTTAAACTCTCATTTGGACCC
>NC_056730.1:1084419615-1084422115 GCF_019279795.1 Protopterus annectens | reverse complement strand
TGTACTCGATCATTGGTCTGATAAGTGAAGAGTACAGGGAAACAATGACCTCACTTGATCTGGATGTGAATCCCTTCATGATCAGGTGGGCAATGTAGAAGGTTTTTCTAACCACTTTAGCAATGTGAGTGTCAAAAGAAAGGCCACTGTCAACCTGGGTCCCCAGGTCCCTGATAACCTCTTCTGTGCTTAGTGGATTGCCACCTATATGGTAGCTTGGGGTTACCTTGTTTTTCCCGAAGGGTATGACTATACATTTTTGGCATTTAATTTAGGCCATGGCTCTGGCACCAGCTATCAGTTTCCGTGAGACCCCTCTGAAGGATATCTGTGTCCGATGTACTTTCCACTATGGCTCCCAGTTTGCAGTCATCTGCAAACTTTGTCAGCCATAGTCCTCCTATGTTAGCCTGTACTTCTGAGAAGTAGATGCCGAACAACAGGAGGCCAAGGACTGAGCCCTGTGGGACACCACTTGTGACCGGCTTGGAGTCTGACATGGCGCCAGCTACTCTAACCCTGTGGGTTCTGTCCTTTAGCCAGTTTGCAACCCATCTTGTGACATATGGGTTTACATTTAAGCTGGTAAGTTTCTTTATAATACCCAAGTGGGGTATTGTGTCGAAAGCTTTTGCAAGGTCAAGGTAGGCTGTATGGACTGCCTTTCCCTCATCAATGGCCTTGGTGACTGTTTCGAAGAAGTCGACCAAGTTCAAAAGGCATGATCTGCCCTTGACAAAGCCAAACTGGGTCGGGTCCAATGTCTGCAAGTCCCCTATGTCTTTGTTTATGAGTTCCATTATGATCCTCTCCATAGCTTTGCAGACCAGGCTTGTTAAGCTTATGTGTATGTATAGCTTATGTGTATGTATATATATATCTGTGTGTGTGTGTGTGTATGTATATATATAGATACACACAGGTGTGTGTGTATATATATATATATATATATATATATATATATATATACAATAACAACTTCTGATGCTAAACACATAAAATAAAAAAACGAAATAAAAAATGCAGTCCACAGTGATTTGTTTAGCTTTCATTCTTTTAATCAGTATCGGAACTTCTTCAGAATATATCAGATGTCTAGGGAACCAGAATATATAGAGAAACACAGCTCATGAATATGTACATATAAACAAGCGAGCCATTTGTACACGATAATAAACACTACAAAAATACATATGCATAAGAAACCTCATTATAAACCCTGTCAGTAATAGAATAAGTAAGTCAACCCATTTATATGTGAAGGAAGCACATGCTCTGTATTAAAAAAGCATGACAATTATATTATTTCATCATTGAAACCATTTAAGGGCACATCTCAAATTAAGAGATTCATTTAAACCAGGATGAAACTCAGCCTTCAATCTTAACTGCCATCTCAGCTCCTGTAATTGTAATCTACAATCAGCATCCCCAAAGAAAGATTCAATTTGCTGTAATACTATAAATTTAAAAGATGTAAATCTGTTACACATAGCACTGTGTTTACTAAGGGCATTCATGTGGTCTTTGTTTCTAATCGCACCACAGTGCTCCTTGATTCTGTCACTTAGTTTTCTGACAGTTTTACCTACATAACAATTAGAGCAAGTGGAGCAGACTGCACAGTATACCACCATAGCAGAATTACAATCATATCTTTTCCCAAAGGAAACGGTGAAATTACAGTGTGGGAAAGTGTATGTCTCACCTTTAAGAATATATTTACAACAGACACATTTACCACTGTCCACCATCCCTTTAGATGTATCAACATGCTGTGTAAGTGATGAATGCAATTGGTTGTCCTATTTTCAAACAATGTTTTGAGGGTTTTGGTTCTTTTATATGAAAACATGGGTGTTAAACCAACAGTCTTTTTAATGTTGGGGTCACAATGTAAAATCTTCCAATTGTTCGTTAACATACCTCTAAGATTGTTCAGATCCCTACACATAAGTGTGTGTGTGTAATCTATAATACCTTTCGGAGTTTTATGAGTTGGAGAAAAGCCATGTGTGATGATCGGTTTAAAAATAGTGTGTCTGTCTTCTGTGATCTGAGTTCTAATCGAATTGATCAATGCTAAAGAATATTTTTTCTGAGTGAACAAAAAAGTTAAAAAGTCACATTCATTCTCATAAACCATGTCATTACTGGTTAACCTGGACGCTCTAATGAACTGGCTTCTTACCACATTCCTTTTCATGAAAAACGGATGTGAACTATTGAAGTCCAAGTAATTATTTCTGAACGTATTTTTTCTGTGAATAGATGATTCCAAAGAATTACACACCCTATTGTGATAGAAATATTAATGTCTAAAAATGAAACAGTGTCACCATGGTTACCCATCACAAATTTAAGAAAACCAATGCTTTCAGACAAACTGTTAACAAACATATCAAGTTGGTCCATAGTGCTTTCCCACAGGAAAAAAATATCGTCTATAAATCTTTTATAACATTTCATAAGATAGTAACCAGGTAAATGAAGTAAAGTG
>NC_056730.1:1084379392-1084401615 GCF_019279795.1 Protopterus annectens | reverse complement strand
GGGATGCAAGGCTAAGGATAAGGCATATGAAGAGTTGTATGAAAGGTTGGACACTAAGGAGGGAGAAAAGGACCTGTACCGATTGGTTAGACAGAGGGACCGAGCTAGGAAAGATGTGCAGCAGATAAAGGTGATAAAAGATAATGAGGGAAACATACTCAAAAGCGAGGAGAGTGTGTTGAGCAGATGGAAAGAGTACTCTGAGGGGTTGATGAATGAAGAGAATGAGAGGGAGAGAAGGTTGGATAATGTGGGGATAGTGAATCATGAAGTGCAATGGATTAGCAAGGAGGAAGTAAGGTTAGCTATGAAGAGGGTGAAGAATGGAAAAGCTGGTGGTCCAGATGACATACCTGTGGAAGCATGGAGATGTTTAGGTGAAATGACAGTGGAGTTTTTAACCAGATTGCTTAATGAAATCTTGGAAAGAGAGGGTGCCTGAGGACTGGAGAAAAAGTGTTTTGGTACCGATTTTTAAGAATAAGGGTGATGTGCAGAGCTGTAGTAACTACAGTGGGATTAAATTGATCAGTCACAGCATAACGTTATGGGAAAGAGTAGTGGAAGCTAGGTTACGAAGGGACGTGATGATTAGTGATCAGCAGTATGGTTTCATGCTGGGAAAGAGCACTACAGATGCGATGTTTGCTCTGGAAGTGTTGATAGAGAAGTACAGAGAAGGTCAGAAGGAGTTGCATTGTGTTTTTGTAGACTTAGAGAAAACATATGACAGGGTGCCTAGAGAGGATTTGTGGTATTGTATGAGGAAGTCAGGAGTGTCAGAGAAGTATGTAAGAGTGGTACAGGATATGTATGAGGGTAATGTGACAGCGGTGAGGTCTGCGGTGGGAGTGACAGATGCGTTTAAGGTGGAGGTGGCATTACATCAAGGATCAGCTCTGAGCCCTTTCTTATTTGCAGTGGTGATGGACAGGTTGACAGACTAGATCAGACAGGAGTACCCGTGAACTATGATGTTTGCAGATGACATTGTGATCTGTAGTGAGTGTAGGGAACAGGTGGAGACGACCCTGGAGAGATGGAGATATGCTCTAGAGAGAAGAGGAATGAAGGTTTGCATGACTAAGACAGAATATATGTGTGTGAATGAGAGGGAGTATAGAGGAATGGTGAGGATGCAAGGAGTAGTGGTGGCAAAGGTGGATGAGTTTAAGTACTTGGGATCAGTAGTTCAGAGTAATGGTGCGTGTGGAAGAGAGGTGAAGAAGGGAGTATAGGCAGGATGGAGTGGGTGGAGAAGAGTGTCAGGAGTGATTTGTGACAGACATGTACCAGTAAGAGTGAAAGGGAAGGTCTACAAGAGGGAAGTGAGACCAGCTATGTTATATGGGTTGGAGACAGTGGCATTGACAAAAAGGCAGGAGTTAGAGGTGGATGTGGCAGAGTTAAAGATGTTAAGATTTGCACAGGGTGTGATGAGGGAGGACAGGATCAGGAATAAGTATATTAGAGGGTCAGCCCAGGTTGGAAGGTTTGGAGACAAAGCCAAAGAGGCAAGATTACGTTGATTTGGACATGTGCTAAGGAGGGATGCTGAGTATATTGGGAAAAAGATGCTAAAGATGAAGCTACCAGGTAACAGGAAAAGAGGAAGGCGTAAGATAAGGTTTATGGATATGGTGAGAGAGGACATGCAGGTGGTTGGTGTGACAGAGCAAGATGCAGAGGACAGGAAGAAATGGAAACAGATGATCCACTGTGGTGACCCCTAATGGGAAAAGCCGAAAGAAGATGATGACAATTGATAAAATATACTTATGTAAAAGTAACTCAAAAGTAACTAGTTACTTTAGTTAGTAACTAGTAATAGTAATATATTACATTTTTAGAAAAGTAATAAGTAATATTAATTTATTACTTTCACTTAAAAGTAACTATTAATAGTAACTTATTAACTATCACAACACTAATTGTATGTATATATGTATGTGTGTGTGTGTGTGTGTGTGTGTGTGTGTGCGTATATATATATATATATATATATATATATATATTTGTGCCTGATGTCACTTCAGGTGTATAACTCCAAGTCCACCCTAATTGCAGTCCAGTGAACAAAGAACTGTCCAAACACAAAAAAAATTATCACATAACAAAGCAATAGCGAAAGTATGATTTACCTTGTAGATGTTCTTCGTGTTTCACTGTTGCAGTCATTACATTTGGGTAATCTGCTAGCAGGTTGCCCTCAGTCAGCCTGAATAACAAAGTCTTGGGTCCTACGTCGGTTGCTGTCTCCTCTTCCATGACGTCAGGGGTGTAAAACATGCAGCCAACGCCATTTTATTCAGTCTTTCTTGCCATGTGGTGCCCGAAGCAGAAGCAGTTTACAAGCGCCAGTCAGCCGACTCCTGACATTTTCGCATTCGAGTTTCTGAACCGAAGTATTCAACTAAAGCTAAGTACCCCATTGGGGAAACTTTTTCTTGCTCCTTACCGAGGTCAGTAAAAGTTAATAATTGCATTACTTGTGGGAAGCAAATACCTCATAAGGATTTTCAGTTGTACTGTATTCTTTGCCTAGACCCAGATCATAACGTGCCTTGCTGTCGGTTTTGTGCTAGATTTAACCAACGCAATATTAAGCGTCGGTATATTTTTGCTTCTAAATATTTTGGATCCAGGTTTAATTACCCTGAAATGTCGTCGGTTAGCAATCCGACTACCGGAGTTCACAAAAAAAAAAAAACGCAAAGAAAACGACAGAGACAGACTGTCAAGGTCCAAAACCGACAACGAAACTTCTCCTAAGCCAGTCGCCGGTTTGCCGGTACTCAATGAGGCACTTTCGCTGCCCCTGATACCTGCTACTTTTGAGTCGCAGGCCTCTACCAAGACCCATACGGAGTCCGGTATGTTGCGATATTCCCAGAGTATTGTACCCGCGGATTTCTCTCCTTCGGATGGGTCCAGAGCCGCTGAGCAGGCACCGGCTTCTGAGGGTGTTTCCAGGCCTCAACATTTTTATATAAAACCAACGCCAGCCTCAAAAACAAGATCAAAAACATTTTCTATGTCTAAAAAAATGAGGCATGAACCACGTGCTCAGGGCCCTATGCCTAAAAAGTAGATGATCAAAATGGCTGAGGACTTAATTACCTTGATCAGGGGGTTCCCAACCCCCCCTGCTAAGAGGCCTAGGCAAGGCACTGTTTATGAATCTTCAGATCAGGTTTTCATTTCTTCTGATTCCTCTTCTGATCAGGAGTTTTCTATTCCACCCTATAAGGATGTTGATGCAGAAGATTCCATCCCATCTGCATCTCCTCCTGAGGATTATTCTTTTGGAGAAATCTTGCATACTTTAAGGGAGCATTTTCACTGGGAGAGTCAGGATTTCTCTGAATCAAAAAAGAGGCTTAGGGATTTCCTTCTTCTTCCTCAGCATAGGCCTTTGGCAATACCTCCTGTATTAAGTATTGTTGATGATGTGTTTTCAGAATCAAGCATGGCTCCTGATTCCCTACCTCCGGCTCCTAGTAAGCCAGACAGATATTACAGGGTTCCTGACTCCCACAAATTTCTATTCAAAACTCCTGCTGCTCATCCAGAGACTATATCACAGGGTCCCAAAGGTGTAAAGGCCTCTACAGCCAAAAATCCTACCCCCCTCTGATAGAGATTCCAGGGCGCTGAATAGATGGGGAAAGAAGATTTATACGTCTGCAACATTGGCAATCAGGGCCTTAAACTGCCAGTTTCATGTGCTTAAATATCAACAGCATGTTATGGGCTTATTGAAACAGAAAATGATGTTGATTTCTGATTGTGTGGAAAATGAATAATTACAGGAATTATTGCATGCAGCAGAACAGGTTGCAAAGCATACTTTGCAATGTGGTTTTGATTCCTTGGAGGCCTCTTGCAGGGCCGCAGTTACTGGATCTGTGATTAGAAGGCATGCCTGGCTCAAGGAGCAAAATTTTCCTGATCATGTTAAAGCTAAACTGTTGGATGCCCCCTTGCAGCATGATACTCTGTTTGGTAATAAGGCAGAAGAGGTTTTAATGAAAATGGAAGACAAAGCTAAATCTATGCAAACTGTAAAATATTTCTTACAAGTGCAGCCACCAAGGTTCAGTAGGCACTGGCGTCCTAAAAATTGGTCATTTCCTGTGTCCAACAGAGCCTCTCAGGGCAAATCCAGGTGCTCAAAAGGCTCTAGATACCAATCACAGAGTTCTTACAGGTCAAAACAGTGGGGTGCCTCCACCTCCAAATCTGGTGGAAACAAAGCACAACCCTACAGTAACCAGTCTCAATGACTTCCTTCTACCTTCACCAAGCACTTACCTTTTGACAGCCCCCTTGGGGGAAAAATTAGCACTTCATGCTCAAAATCGGCAGTTAATTACCATGGACAAGTGGGTATTAAACCTAGTATCCCAGGGGTACAGATTTCATTTCCATACTTTGCCAATTCCAAACGGTTGGCCAGATCTGCCACAAAATCAATGGGCTGAGGTGCAGAAACAAGTTATGTTCCTCATGGATATGGGAGCTATTCAACTAGTACCAGAAAAGGAAAAAGGACAAGGTTTTTATTCAAGACTTTTCCTGGTACCCAGAAAAGACAATGCCTGGCATCCAATACTGGACTTATCAATTTTGAACACATTCCTGGACATTCCAAAATTCAAAATGCTTACTTTACAACAGCTACTGCCTATGCTGGGCAGGAATGCTTGATTAGTGACTCTAGACTTAAAAGAGGCATACATGCATATCCCAGTAAGGGAATTGTGCAGAAGATACCTCTGCTACAAGGCAGGTTTTTTGCATTACCAATTCTCTGCACTGCCCTTTGGCTTATCTACTGCACCCATGGTCCTTACAAAGTGCCTGGCACCAGTAATTGCATTCTGCAGACAGAGAAGCATTCAAATTTATCCTTATCTGGACGACTGTCTCATTCAAGCAGAGGACAAGGACACTCTTCTTCAACATCTGGCGTTTGTAAAAAGGCTTCTAACATGCCTAGGGTTCACAATAAACGAAAAGAAATCCCAAATGGTACCTTCTCAAATAATTACTTTCCTGGGTGCAAGCTTGAATACAACTGCCCAGATGGCTTACCTTATGCCAGACAAACAAAGGCAACTGACAGCATACTTCAAACAAATGGCAACAAAAACCCAGTTATCTGCAAGACAAATTCTGCAGGCTTTGGGGTTTATGGCATCCTGCATTCTACTAATTCCATATGCGAGACTGCTTATGAGGAAACTTCAATGGTATCTAAAACGTTTATGGAGTCATCACTGTCACAGTCTAGAAACAATGATTCCTCTCATTCCCTGTCTACAACAGGAGTTTCTTTGGTGGGCAGACACATGTCACTAAAACAAGGGACTGTCATTCAATCTACCGCCTGCCACCCAAACCCTAACTACAGACACATCCGACTATGCTTGGGGGGCCCACCTGGAAGGGAGATGCATTCAGGGCAAATGGAGTCCAAAACAAATGCATCTGCATATCAACCAGAAAGAGATGCTAGCTGTTCAGTATGCACTGACAGCCTTCAAGGACTTACTTCATCCAGGACAACTACTGATAAAGATGGACAACACCATAGTTATGTGGTACATAAACATGCAGGGGGGTACACATTGACTTACCAAATACATCTTCAAGCTCAATTCCTGCCAGGAAAACAAAATAATCTGGCAGACGACCTAAGCAGAAACCTTATGGACCTGCACGAGTGGAAACTGGATCCACAAATCTTCAGCATGTTAACACAGAAATGGAGGAGCCCAGACACAGATCTGTTTGACTTTCCCCAAAATTATCAACTGGACAAATTCTGCACCAGGACCTATCACAGACAAGCATGGAAAGTGGATGCCCTGTCCTTCAGTTGGACAAACGTATCAGTCTATGCCTTTTCCCCTCTGCCTCTTCTCTCCAAGGTCTTACTATAGGTCAGACAGGAAAAACCAAAAATTATCCTAATTGCACCGGACTGGCCTCACAAGCACTGGTACACAATTCTAAGGAATATGTCTCAACTCCCTCCTTGGTTGTTGTTGTTTGTCTTTCGGCTTTTCCCGGTTAGGGGTCGCCACAGTGGAACTCCGGTCCGCTAATGATTGGCAGTTGTTTTTTTATGGTGTCGAGTTGCCAGCCCGACGCCCAACCTTCAACGAAGGCATGCCCATTCAACGCATGTCTTTCGAATGCCCACTCGACCGCGGGGAGGACATGCAGACTCCAGACAAGAAGGCATTCCCAACCCAAAGCGAGAATTGAACGGGAAAACCTCTTGCTGTGAGGCAACAACGCTACCACTGCACCACCCTCCTTGGTACTTGCCTCAAATACCTCATCTACTGTCTCAGCAGAAAAATCAAATTCTGCACAATGTTAAGTTGTCTATCTCGCCTTCATTCTTGCTGGATGGGTTCGGAGCCGACCTCGGCTCCATCGCCACTCTAAAAGCTCGAGAGTTGGTTCCACCGGCTCGAGGCTCCCCTTATATCCCACAATGCTAGGCGAGAGTTACCTCAGATCTCGTTTGCCGCTACAGCTTCGAGGTTGGTTGCTTCTACCGGTTCCTGGTGAGTGTTAGCTTTTTATACAAAAAGTTACTCTTTTTTTCCCCTTTTAACTTTAATTCTTCCCAAATTAGTGTAGGATATAGTTCTTTATCCCCGACCCTATTTTTCCCCGTTTTCTTATTAAAAGAACCGTTGGTTCTTCCTTGGGCCTTTGGCCTTCCCTTCCTAGGGTGTGTTTGTGTAGTTACTTTAATTTTTTTTAGTATTAATAATTTTTCTGACAGGGTATAACTGTGTGTTTGGTGTGTGTTAGTGTACACCTGTCAGTTAGGATAATGTCAAAGGAAGCAAAGGTCTCTGGATTCAAGAAGTGTGATGCGTGCTGTCAGAAAATGTCTCTGACAGACGCTCACACTTCTTGTGTCTATTGTCTGGGGCCTTTGCACCTGCAGGACTCCTGTGCTGTGTGCCATGGCTTCAGCCCATGAGAGGCTTGTTAAAACCAGAGGATTCCCTGTCAGTTTCAACAGGGAAGCCCTCTAAGGCATCGAGGTCTTCGGCTCCGGCTTCTGAGCCGAGACCTCAGGTTGTTCAACCTTTGCCTTTATCGGCTCCGGCTGGAGCCGATAAGACTCAGTCCACAGTTTCTGTGGCTTCCTCGGCTCGGCGGGCCGAGGTTATCGTACCCGTGTCGGCTCCGACAAGATCTTGAGCCGACAACCAGAAAGAGGTCTAGGTCACCTTCTCTTGGCTCCGTTCATTCGGCTCCAGGATCTCCCCTGCTGTCTGAGCGGGCCAAGGTCTCATTCCTCTAGGTCATCGAGGCTTTCCGATCATGACCTTCAGAGGTGGTGAGTCGACTACTTAAGTCCGAGGCACTAGCCCAGATGCTTCAGAGCCCGACTCATCAGTCGGTGCCTGCCCCGTCCATCAACTCTTTCCTCCTTGACTCTTTTGAGTTCGGGCCGGGTCGTGTCGGAACCGAGACTGTGGTCACTTGAGCCGAGACAATTGTCTTGGCTCCGTCGTCGGCTCCGTTTTCTTCCGTGGAGGAATCTCGGCGCGGACCTCCCTCGTCGGCTCCGAGGGTGAGTGGCATCGGACCCTTGTCCGACCCCTCTCCCTCTCGGTGCTTGGCGCTGGTGAGTTCGGCTCCGACATCGGCCTCGGAGCCATCACTGTCGGTGCCGAGGGGTCCTTAGCTCCTCGGGCGGGGACCTCTGGCTCTGCCTGACAGGGGTGCTTCGAGGTCATGCGGAGTGTGTTAGAGCCTGGCTCTACTCCACAGTCGGCTCCGTCAGCCTCCCTCTATGCTGCCTCAGGGTAAGTGACTCACTCCCTCATCCCGGACCACAGAGAGCCAGCTCCTCAGGAGCCCCTTTGGGGATTTCATCCTCTTCCGAGGCCTCTCCTGATTTGGCAGAAGAGCCCCTCGGAAGAGGAAGTCTGAAGGAAGCACATTGACTCACCTGAGTCTATCACGTCGGACACAGATCTGGATGATTCTGAGGGTTCCCCGTTCCCTTCTGAAGATGTCTCATTTGCAGACATTCTGGAGATCCTTAAACAGAGGGAAATTGGCCAGCCCTCAACCCTTGAGGACGAATCTGTGTATCTTGAGGCGTTTGGCTCTCGTCCTTCCACCTCCTGGGTGTCCCCCTTGACCCCCTCATGCAGGTGGTTGCTAAGAAGGCATGGGCGGCTCCTGATTCAGTGGACCCCACTCCCAGGAGACCCTCCAAATTCATCACAGCTCCATCAGACAAGCAATTTTTTATCAAAAGGAGTTTCTGTGGATGCTATGGTGGTAGCTGCCGCCACAAAGAAGGAACTGGCTGATCCTTCAGTGCCTGTCCCTCCACCTAACAAGGAATCTAGGTCCATGGATAGATGCAGAAGCGGATGTTCTCCTCAGAGACATTTACCATGCGTTCGCTGAATTACCTGTGCCATTTCACTCGTCTTCAAAGGGACTTGATCAAGGAAGCGAGTGAAATGTTGAAGACCCTACAGCTGCGGGTTTCCAAGAGAAAATGAACACGCAGCTGGCTATCCTAATTCCATTTCCAACTCCTCCATGCGCCTCCTCTCTTATGCGGCCGATGGAGCGAGCAGAGCAGGAACAGGGTAGCCGTACGTAGGCATGCCTGGATCTTGGCTATGCAACTGCGGAACCTTTCAAGGCGTCTTTCACGAACTCCCCTTTTGATGGATCATCTCTTTTGGTCCTCAAGTGAAAGAAACCCTGACTAGGTGCGAGACTGATGGCAAGACCCTTTCTGCCGTCGAGTCCGTTTTCGACTCCTTCTAGGCCTTACCCCAAAGGCCAGAAGGGTGGAAAGATGTGGTTCCGTAAACAATCTCAAGGGACTTCGCCTGGCGACAGAGTCGTTTTCCTACCAGCGGCAGAGGTGGGAATAACAATGGTAGACGTCGCCCTAGGGGCAGGGGGGGTCCGCAGAACCAGGGCAATCGGGAAGCCTTTCCTGACAAGCCCTTTCAGCATCCCTGAGGTGTTGCCCGACTGCCCATCTTCGGAGGCAGTCGGGGGAAGGTTGTCACTGTACCCAGAAGCCTGGCTATCCCTGACTCAAGACAAATGGGTACAGTCCATCATTTCCGAAGGTTATTCTATTCCCTTTCTTCGTTTTCCAAATCAGTCAAAAAAATCCCTTCCAGATGTTCCACCCGCTCAAAGGGATATAGCAGCTTTGGAAATTTCAAAACTGCTTGCAAAAAGAGCAATTCAGCCAGTGTCAGCAGACCAACAAGGATCCGGAATCTACTCAAGGTTCTTTTTAGTTCCAAAGAAAACAGGGGACTGGAGACCAATTTTGGATCTCAGTATCTTGAACAGATCAGTCAAGAAAACAAGATTTCGGATGGTCACGCTGCAATCCATTCTTCCCTATTGGGAAAAGGAAACTGGATGTGCTCTATAGACCTTCAGGATGCGTACTATCACATAAAAATGAACAGGCGCTCCAGAAGATTTCTCCGCTTCAGGCTGGGAACCAGTCATTTTCAATTCAGGGCCCTGCCCTTTGGTCTCACCACTGCCCCGGTGTTTACCAAATGCATGGCAGTGGTAGCTTCTCACCTGAGGCGACAAGGATTCCAGGTGTTTCCATATTTGGACGACTGGCTTCTCACAGCTCCCACCAAGCATCTCCTTCTAATGGCCAGAGATTATACTTTTCGCGTTTGTCAAAAACTGGGTATTTCAATAAATTGCGAAAAGTCTGTTTTGTCGCCTTGTCGTACTATTACCTACATAGGCGCAAATTTAGATACTATAAACATGTCTGCAACGCTAACGAACCAAAGGATATCAGACATTCAAAAATTGGTGTCACTTCTTCTCAACAACAACAGAGCCAAAGCCAGGTTAGTTCTAAAGGTGTTGGGAATCATGGCAGCGGCCATACCTCTCCTCCCATTGGCCAGATACCACATGCGGATCCTTCAGTGGATGCTTTTTTCTCAATGGTCATACCAGGAACTTCCAATGTCTCACACCATTATGATCACATAGCGTGCAAAAGCATCTCATGTGGTGGATGTCTTCCCCAGCTCGTGTTGGGAAGACCATTTGTTCCACCTCCTCCGGTTGCTACTCTGACAGCGGATGCCTCCCTGATCGGGTGGGGGGGGCATTATCAGGGCAGGACAGTCCAGGGCACATGGCAACCAAGCGAATGCCACTTGCACATAAATGTTCTGGAGATGAGAGCAGTGCTTTTAGCGTTGCAAGCCCTTCAAGACTCTCTTCCCTTGGGAGCGATTGCAATCCAGACAGACAATATGTCTGTAGTGTGGTACATCAACAAACAAGGCGGAACCAGATCATACCCCTGTGTCGAGAAGCACTCAGACTGTGGCAATGGGCGATTTCTTCTCAGCGTTTTCTGATAGCAGCACATCCCGGAAGTCCAATCACATTGCGGACAAGTTGAGCAGAGCTATACTCATGCCTCACGAGTGGTCTCTGAAAGACTCTGTAGTGAGAGATATTTCTCAAGTGGGGTCAGCCTTGCTGCGATCTTTTGCTACTCCCCAAAACAGCAAGTGCAGAGAATACTTCACTCTATTCCCTTTACCAGGCCAACCCAGCAGGGGCGCTCTAGTCAAGTTTGGCCCAGGGACTTCTGTATGCATTTCCTCCTTTCCCACTGATCTCTCAAGTAATACAGAAAGCTATCGCTCAGAAGGCCTCATTGATCCTCATTGCTCCTTACTGGCCTCGACAAGTGTGGTTCCCCTTTCTACATCGATTTCTTTTGGGCGACCGTGGAATCTGGACCTAGTTCAGATCTTTTGATCCATCAGTCGGGTCAGTTTCATCGCTCCCTCCCTCTCTGAACCTCACTGCTTGGTTCCTCCAGTTCCAACCGTAGCCAGGCTTCCTCAATTATCTCACTCTGTTAGAGATATATTGATAGCTTCCCATAAATCTTCCACTCGAAGATTTATTTGAGTAAGTGGAACCGCTTCTCATATTGGGCACAAGGAAAGGACATAGATCCTTTTACCGCTTCCATCCAACTAGTCCTTGATTTTCTAGCTGAACTCTTCCATGCAGGTTCATCTCCATCTACTCTTAGGGTTCAATTGGCAGCTATTTCTAATTTCCATGTGGGTATTTCTGAATCTGCCCTAATGTCCCACAAACTCTGCAAAGCCTTTTTGAAAGGAGTTTTCTTCTCAGACCTCCTATAAGAAATCCTCCTTCTCCTTGGGACCTAAATTTAGTTCTTGCTTCTTTGATTCTTTCCCCTTTCGAACCTGCAGCTTCATGTTCCTTGAAGTTATTATCATGGAAAACTCTCTTTCTGGTGGCTATCACATCAGCTAGAAGAATTTCAGAACTTTAAGCACTCAGTTGTCGTTCTCCTTATCTTTTGTTCCATAAGGACAGAGGTTCCTTACGAACTAACCCGTCCTTTTTGCCTAAGGTGGTTTCAACATCAAATCTAAACCAAAGCATTGACCTCCTGTCTTTTCCCAGAGTATTCAAATAGGTCTGAACAAAATTACACTGCCTGGATGTTCATCGTCAGTTAAGGTACTACTTGGACAGGACGAAACAATTCAGAAAATCTGATCAGCTGTTTGTCTCCTATGCGGAAAGCAGAAAAGGACTTCCAGTTTCAAAGGTATCATTATCCAGATGGCTAACATCTCTGATTACCCTTGTTTATGAGATTAGACACCAAAAACTGCCTAATAAACCTAAAGCCCATTCCACCAGAGCTTTGGCTACTTCTCTAGCCTTCCAAGACAGACTGCCTATTGACACCGTTTGTGCAGCGGCTACTTGGGCTACTCCTCACACTTTTATTTCCCATTATAAGTTGGATTTAGCTTCTAGGCATAGAGCTAATTTTGGTTCCACTGTTCTCAGGAGTCTGTTCCGTTAGGCCACCCGGGACAAGGTGCTAGGGACGCGGTCCCATCCAGCAAGAATGAAGGCGAGATAGACAACTTAACATATAGAAGTTATGTTCTTACCATAACGTTCCATGTTAGTTGTCTTCTTCTCGCCTTCTTCTTGCGTCCCACCCTCCTTCCCCTGGCCTGGACAGACCTAGAGGAGTTGTGATCGTGACCTCTCTTTCTACCACCTCTTTCTTAGTCATATGCTATTATGCATATTTCTTGTTTCAGGATGTAGGTCACCCCTTTCTTCCTACTTTTAGAGGTGGATTCTGTTTACAGTTATACTGTTATTGATATAAGCTGGGTTAGCTTACAAACGAGATCTGAGGTAACTCTCGCCTAGCATTGTGGGATATAAGGGGAGCCTCGAGCCGGTGGAACCAACTCTCGAGCTTTTAGAGTGGCCGAGTCGGAGCCGAGGTCGGCTCCGAACCCATCCAGCAAGAAGAAGGCGAGAAGAAGACAACTAACATGGAACGTTATGGTAAGAACATAACTTCTATTTCAGCTCCAAACTCTGAACATTGCAGCATGGCTGATTTAATTATTCAAACAACAGCTCTCAGTAAATCTGTGATGGATGTCATTTTGGAAGCCAGAAGGCCTAGTACCAGAAAATCTTATGCCGATAAATGGAAGAGATTCTGTGCTTGGAACCAAGCACAAGGGACGGACACAGCAATGCCCAATATCCATCAGATTTTACAATATTTGACTGAGATGCTTGACAAGGGCCTATCTTTTTCTTCAATAAAAATCCATGCCTTTGCCATCTTGGCTCAT
The DNA here is from genome assembly GCF_019279795.1 of Protopterus annectens. Taxonomy (NCBI): domain Eukaryota; kingdom Metazoa; phylum Chordata; order Ceratodontiformes; family Protopteridae; genus Protopterus; species Protopterus annectens. The sequence goes on along the minus strand of NC_056730.1, from coordinate 1,084,388,869 downwards.
TACAACACAGAGCTTCCCCTCTTTTCTCATCCTCTGCTTAAACCGTTTCTTAGAGGGGCCAAAAATGTAAGGCCTCCCAGAAGATCACCAACTCCTGCGTGGGACCTCAATTTTGTGCTGGAAAAACTCACCCTGCCTCCTTTTGAACCAGCAGCTACTGCGGATATAATATTCTTATCTTGGAAAACAGCTTTCCTCCTGGCAATCACTTCAGCAAGAAGGGTTTCAGAACTACAGGCCCTCGTGGTTGTGGAGCCTTTTATTACATTTTACCCAGACAGGGTGTCCCTCAGGACCAATCCTTCTTTTATGCCTAAGGTGGTATCCAGTGTGGCTCTTAACCAAACAATTCACCTGCCAACATTTTACCCAAGTCCACAGAACAAGGGGGAGCGGATTCTGCATTCATTGGACGTACACAGACAACTAAGATTCTGCTTAAACAGGACCAAGTCTCTAAGAAAATCTGAGCAACTACTGGTGGCATTTGCTGCAGGATCAGAGGGGAAGGCTATATCAAAGCAGACTATTTCTAAGTGGATAAGCCCCTGCATTCATTTCTGCCACTTGCACAATGGTAAACCTGTGCCCAAGGGGATCAGGTCACATTCCACCAGGGCTGCCTCTACCTCAGCAGCTTTTCTCAGAGGAGTTCCAACCAAAGACATTCTAGAAGCTGCAACTTGGAGCTCTGTTCATACCTTCACAAAGCATTATCATTTGCCTCTCTTCTCCAAATCCAGGGCAGGCTTTGCCACTGCTATTCTGCAGGGCCTTATAGCCGCTCCTAATGCTATTTAGTTCCATCCTCCCATCCATAGCTTTGGGATTCTACCCAAATGTAATGACTGCAACAGTGAAACACAAAGAACATAGTACAGTTGTGTACACTTACCATAAATGTAGATGTTCCAGTGTATTCCCTGTTGCAGTCCGGGTTACCCACCCGCCATCCCCCTTTTCTATAACTACTCTTTCCTTCACTGTATTCTAAAGCCTTTGTGGTGTATTTGCTTTTAGATGAAGGTAAAGTTTATGTTGCTAAAAGTGCATGTACATATATTTCTATTTCTATATATATATGTATGGTTCCACTTCATATCATCGAATTTCAAATCATCGAGACCAAATCGTCAAAAACTAATTTCATCGAAAACTCATATCATCGAATCTCAAATCATTGAAAACTATGAAGCAACTACAAATAACATTCCACAAAGTTTTTACTACATTTATGCAGGGGGGCAATGTGGGGGGCTCCACCCCCACCCCCCGTAAATAAATATACCAACTCTAAGGTCGCACTACAGTGGGGGGAAAAAGGTAATTTCCTAACCCCACTGTAGTGCGACCTTGGAGTTGGTATATTTAATTACAGGGGGGTGTGGGGGGCGGAGCCCCCCACATGGGCACAGGGGGTCTTGCCCCCCTGCATAAACATAGTAAACAGTGTGTGGGATGTTATTTTTAGTTGCTTTACAGTTTTCAATGATTTGAGATTCAATGAAATGAGTTTTCGACGATTTGGTCAAGATGATTTGAAATTCGATGAAATGATAATTCGATGATATGAAGTGGAACTACATATATATATATATATATATATATATATATATATATATATATATATATATATATATATATATATATATAGATATATATAGATATATATGTATATATTTGCTCCCCCATTTGGGGGGCACCTGACATCTGGGGCAAGAAAAACTGAATAAAATGGCGTTGGCTGTATGTTTTATACCCCTGACGTCATGGAAGAGGAGACGGCAACCGACGCAGGACCCAAGACTTTGTTATTCAGGCTGAATGAGGGCAACCTGCCAGCAGATTACACAAATGTAATGACTGCAACAGTGAATACACTCGAACATCTACATTTATGGTATGTGTACAGAACTGTACTTTTTGAAATATAGGAGAGACTGTGTCAATCACCATTTCAGTTGTTAATGGGCAGAATACTAAAAAGGAAATTGCTTTTTTCATCTTTGTTATTAAGGGCTAAAAATCAGTAATTGTGAAGGAAATGAAGGAAATAAATCAGTAAAGAGAGAAATATTATAGTGATGGAAACTGCAAAGGATTGTCTTATTCACAGGTTAGAGAGAGTAAAAATAAACATGAGGAAACAACACAGCTTACTGAGTTGTTGGTAAAACAACCAGACCAAGATCCTGGATCATTTATGGTGAAGTTGAAAAATTGTATAAAAATTGTAGGTATTTCTACAAAACATATGTCAAAGTCATATTGGCTGTATGGCACGGAGGGATGTAGTCCTGACTGCATCCAAGTTGAGCAGGGTTCTAGTAGTGAAAGCATTCCCTAGTAAACCATCTTTAGGGGGAGTAGGGCAGAGCTGCATTTTTGCCAGCTCACCTGTCTTATAGTGGGGGAGAGGTCTGCAGCCCAGGACTCTCACTTCTTGGTGGAGACCAAGTATGGTAGTCTGGGAGTGGATATGTGTTATTGCACATTATTAAGTTATACTAAGATGAATTATTTTGATGAGGTTTGCTTAGAAACCCTGCTGAGCAGGGAATTCTTTTTCAGCAGTGTAACATCTACAAAATGTTAATCAGTTGTTCAACTGCTTGTCAAGATTCTGACTCTTCCAACAAGTGCTCGCCTGTGTGAGGAGATTATACCTCTTGTTGTTTTCCTTCAATTTCTCCTTTGGTACCTGGTACCCTAAGCTTGCTCTAATTACCCAAGACATGAACCTGAGTAGAGGCCCAGAATACATTAATGGAGCAGCTCCTGGTGTTATTCAGCTGAATGACATTTTATTTTTTGTGATGGCCAGAGACCCCCCCCCCATATTTCCCATTGTATTCTTACAAAATAATAACAGCTGTTGTGGCCTGTATTAGTACCTGTTGTGATAAGCAAGCATTTAATCCTATCTGCTTGCAGTAGTTAATGTGGAACAAGTAGGAGCTATGAATTCTAGCTCTTCCACTGATGCCATCAGTATTTGAATTTGCAATGGAATTAGCAATATGGAGTTTGAATCCAACCACTGATATCTGATAAAATACAAAGTGCAGCTGGCTTTCAGGGTGTGCATTAGAATTGCATTGCTGCATCTGGTAATAGCAGCATCTGTAACACCTACATAAGCTCCACACAGCATGACTACATATCAAAGTTATAATCACCAGATTCACAGGATTTCATTCACCTCTGACTGAGCCCAGTGCCTTTCAAGGCAGACTTATAGTAATTGAAAGTTGACTAGAATCATTTTCCACACACCAACATACAACATTTTTCAGAGTGGTAGGTAACTACCAACTCCCTCCCTCCTTCCCAAGATATATAATACACTGCTACCAATTAGTCAAAGCTAACAAAACAAGAACACACCTTAACTCTTTAGCCTTAAATGAAGTCATCCTTTAATACTCAAATGGCAGCAATTAGCTTTGAGTAGTCACCCCACTAAGAACAGAAACAGTGCATTTTTATACTTGGGTAATAATGCATAAATCCTTAAGCTAATAAATGAAATATCAGCCACAAACTCTCAACGTTGAATAATATTTTTTACATGAAATAAGTTATAGCAATTCTTTTCTGAGTAAATATGCATGCAGTAAAAGGGTTAGAAGAAATGGGGGTAAAAATACAACAGAAAAACATTGAGCAGCCTGCCTGCCCCTGTGGGAGTGGTTACTGACTTGAAACTGTAGCTTTATTGGCCATTCTGGGTCAATTCCAAAACTCCTTCATCTTCCTCTCTTAAAACCTGGTTGCCTCGTGGTTTTGGCGTCTTTTCAGGCTTGCTGGCTGTTGGTGAAGCACCCACCAAGAGGAGAAAACGCTGAGAGAAGAAAGGAGCCACTTTTGAGACTTTAAGTATTTTTCCTCTGTTTATTTGCTAAGTTTTTCTGCATAGCCGCCTATTTTGAGCATTTTCTGGCTTGTTAAATTTGATTTCTGCATTAGTAACTGTATTTAGAGCACAACCTAGAGCTGTTTACTGAATTTCCTGTTTGCACTTATTTTTAAAATCGTTTTTTTCTCAAAACTTGCATTTTATCTGTCGTTGGCCTAGCACTCTTGTGTGGGGTCATTTACTGCACTGTTATAACTTGCTGATACTTGTTAACCTCTGCTATCTCTGAAAAAACAAAAAAACAAAAAATCTTGCTTTTTTTCCCACTTTTCTGAGATTTAAAAAAGTTCAGTTACAGGCTTGCTGTTCTTGAACTGTTTGTAAGTTTCTGTGAGGCCATTTTTTGCTTGGGCTAAAGGAAAGTCTCTCTGTTGATCAGTGGCAGTGAAAAACATTGAGCAGCCTGCCTGCCCCTGTGGGAGTGGTTACTGACTTGAAACTGTAGTTTTATTGGCCATTCTAGGTTAATTCCAAAACTCCTTCATCTTCCTCATTTAAAACCTGGTTGCCTCGTGGTTTTGGCATTTTTTCAGGCTTGTTGGCTGTTGGTGAAGCACCCACCAAGAGGAGAAAACGCTGAGAGAAGAAATGAGCCACTTTTGAGACTTTAAGTATTTTTCCTCTGTTTATTTGCTAAGTTTTTCTGCATAGCCGCCTATTTTGAGCATTTTCTGGCTTGTTAAATTTGATTTCTGCATTAGTAACTGTATTTAGAGCACAACCTGGAGCTGTTTACTGAATTTCCTGTTTGCACTTATTTTTAAAATCTTTTTTTTCTCAAAACTTGCATTTTATCTGTCTTTGGCCTAGCACTCTTGTGTGGGGTCATTTACTGCACTGTTATAACTTGCTGATACTTGTTAACCTCCGCTATCTCTGAAAAAACAAAAAAAAATCTTGCTTTTTTCCCACTTTTCTGAGATTTAAAAAAGTTCAGTTACAGGCTTGCTGCTCTTGAACTGTTTGTAAGTTTCTGTGAGGCCATTTTTTTGCTTGGGCTGAAGGAAAGTCTCTCTGTTGATCAGTGGCGGTGAAAAACATTGAGCTGCCTGCCTGCCCCTGTGGGAGTGGTTACTGACTTGAAACTGTAGTTTTATTGGCCATTCTGGGTCAATTCCAAAACTCCTTCATCTTCCTCTCTTAAAACCCTCTTTTGTGCTGTTTTGCGCGTTTTTGAGCATAGAGCAACAACGGGCAGCGCCGCCTAATTGGGTTTAAACTATTCCTGGCTCCACAAAGTCTGCTCTTCACTTTTTCCCTTAGAACTGCTCTATCTCTCAATTTAAACACCATCTTCTCATTCTAAGGCCCTTCACTGGTCCAATTAAGTAATCCTACAAGTTAGCACTATTAAACCATAAGCACTACTTACTCTTATACTCTCTACGATTACCCTGTCCTCTATTGGTCCATCTTAAATTCAGTTTCCCTATTACTCTAGCATGTCCAAAGGTCAGTCAATGGTTTCCTCTCCAGTCCAGCTGGTGAATCTGGGAATTTTGAGGCAATGTTACAACTGTCTCATGTACACGGACAACCCTCTCCTCCTCCAAACAGGTTCAAATATATGTGAGAGATGCAACTATTTAGCCAAACTGGAGGCTGAGCTCTCTCATCTCAAAACTGGTGTAACCAGTCAGGAGGAGAAGGTAACCTCACAAAACACAATTCCAGTATCACATAGTCCCACCACATCAGCGAACCAAACACATAAATACACAAAAACATACTCGGAGGCTCTAAATAAAAATCTACCTAAGCAACAGAGACCTCCAAAGCAGACATCCAAGCAAACACTATCTCAGAACAAAACACACACAACACATAACCCACAAAGTCAGTGTGCCAAGCAGCCACAGCCCTTAAGGCTGAATAACACACCTGATACTCTTGTTATAGGTGACTCTATTGTCAGACACACTGACGTCCCGCTCACCAGGCTGAATAAAGAGAAGGTCACAGTGAGCTGCCTGTTGGGCGCTAGGATCCGCCACATAACGCAAGCACTCATGTCACTCCAAAGCAAATACAAATATGACTCAGTCATTGTACATGCTGGTGTGAATGACCTGAAACGTACCTCCCTGGAATACATGAAAAGAGACATAGAGGAGCTCTCTGATCATGTAGCCCAGGCTGGTATGACTCTGACCTTGAACAGCATCTTACCCTCACCTAGAATGATGCCACAGTACAAAGACAAAATGATCGATTTTAACAATTGGCTAAAATTTTGGTGTCATTCAAAGGGGATCCAGTGTCTGTCAGGCTGGGATGACATGCTCGACAAGCCACGTTGCTTCGCTAGGGACGGCTTGCACCTGTCACCACTGGGATTTCGGATATTGGCAAAGGCTCTTGCCACCCCCATAGTGCCTTTTTTAGGCAAGGCTCAAAAGTCAAACCCACCCACATAGACAGCACAAGGAACAAGAAACTAAGGGTAATGCTGCTAAACGCCAGAAGTCTTAACGTCAAGATGCACGCACTCGAAGCTCTCCTCACTATGGAGAACATCGATATCTGTGCAGTGACAGAAACCTGGTTCAAGGCTCCAGAGAGCACCCCAGCACTACCAGGCTATACCTCATATCATGCTTTTCGCCCCAAAACCGGACCGAACCACAAAGGAGGGGAGTTTCCATATTTATCAAGGATATCCACACCTCCAGGTTAGTGGCATTGCCGAATGTATCGGAGACCATCCATGTGCAACTAACAGTGGGCAAGACTGCTTTTCAGTTTATAGCATCCTACAGACCACCCTCTCAAAGTCAGGAATCCCATTGCTTTCCTGAAAACATTGGAGAACATGAAGATCTCTCCGAACACCATTATATTAGTGACTTCAACTACCCAAACATTGACTGGAGCACTACTCAAGCCCCAGCACCTTAGCCCAAAGATTCCTGGAAATTATAAACTCAAATGCTATAGAACAACTAGTCACCACTCCCACAAGAGGGACAACATACTAGACCTGATCATTACCAACATGGGGACTCTATGCTCCACACCAGAAGTATATCCCTCATTGGTAAGATCAGACCATAAATTAATTTCACTGGATGTCCACATCCCATCCCACCCCAGCCCAGAAAACCACAGTGAAAAACTTCTCAAAGCGAACTTCTCACTTCTCAAAACCAAAGTGGAATCCTTCAAGGCCCCAGGGCCAGTGGAAACTACACCCCAAACTGCAGAATCCTATATAAATGCATTCTCACGGACATCTCCAGGAATGCATGGATCATGCTATCCCAAACAAAACCAAGACCCAATCATCCAAAGGCAGGCGTCCAGTCTGGTGGACCCCTGCCATAAATAAACTGTGCACAACAGAAGGAGGAAGCTACTACATGATGGAGCAAAATCCTAATAGGAAGACATCTCTGATCAGTACTAGCAAAAAATTACGATCCCTCATAAAATCCTCCAAGGCCAGCTTCGAGAGAAAAATTGCACAGGACACCAAAGACAATCATAAGGCTTTTTTCTGTTATGTTAGAAACCTGGGATGCAACTCCCAGACTTGTTCTGAGTTGATTCTAAACGACAAAAAATACACTGAACCCACAGACGTCGCCAATATCCTGGCAGACAGGTTCAGTGCAAACTTCTCCACCCCCTCCCCCCCAAAAGAGCAAATATCTATCCCGGGAGAGGGCTGCCTCCCAAACATCTCAGATGCTCAGGTGAAGGCTGCCCTCTCCAAAGCAAAAAACACTGCTTCCATGGGACCAGATGGCGACTACAAGAGAAATTAATCCCTCAAATAAAACAGCTATACAATCTCAGCCTCACTACAGGATATGTACCCACAGAATGGCGTACAGCAACAGTGGTCCCACTCCACAAAGGTGGAGCATCTACGGACCCTGGAAACTATCGCCCCATAAGCCTGACTAGCTTAGTCTGCAAGGCTATGGAGAGGATCATCATGGAGCTCATAAACAAAGACATTGGGGACCTACAAACACTAGATCCTACCCAGTTCGGCTTTGTCAAGGGCAGATCCTGCCTTTTGAACCTGGTTGACTTCTTTGAAACAGTCACCAAAGCCATAGATGAAGGGAAGGTAGTCCACACAGCCTATCTGGACCTTGCAAAGGCATTTGACACAATACCCCACTCGGGCATCATAGATAAGCTATCCAGCTTAAATATAAACCCCTATGTCACAAGATTGGGTGCAAACTGGCTCAAAGACAGAACCCACAGAGTGAGAGTTGCTGGAGCCATGTCAGACTCGAAACCGGTCACAAGTGGCGTCCCACAGGGTTCTGTCCTGGGACCACTCTTGTTCGGTATATACTTTTCGAGGTACAGGCAAATGTGGGAGGACTATGGCTCACCAAGTTCGCAGAGCGACTGCAAACTGGGTGCCATAATCAACTCTCCAGCTGACACAAACATCCTTCAAAAGGTCTCACAGAGACAGATAACTGGTGCCAGCCATGGTTTAAAGCTAAATGCCAAAAATGTATAGTCATACCCTTTGGCAAAACAATGTGCCCACAAATTACCACATAGGCGGAAACCAATTAAGTACAGAGAAAGTTATTAGGGACCTGGGGACCCAAGTTGATAGCAATCTCTCCTTTGAAAACCACATTGCCAAAGTGGTTAGAAAGACCTTCTACATAGCCCACCTCATCACGAAGGGTTTCACATCTAGATCAAGAGAGGTAATCGTGCCTTTATTCATCCCTCATCAGGCCCATCATAGAATACAATTCCCCTTTTGGGATGTACCTTACCCGACACCTGCAGCAATTAGAAAGACCCCAAAAGTATCTCACCAAGAGGATCAAGGGTCTCAAACAGATGCCATATACTGCTCGGTTAAAAACTCCAGCTCTACTCAGTTGCATACCGCCTACTTGAGGCGATCTATGCCTGACATACAAAGCTATGTCAAATCCAGAATTAATGGACATGCTCCACCTCAGTAAATCTAAATCCCTTAGAGCCACACGCTCGAGGGACTTGAACCTCAGCACAGAAATAAATAGAACTTGCTGGAGGGACAGGTTCATAACCCAGAGGCTCCCTTCGCTCTGGAATAGAATTCCAGTTCATGTGAGGCAGAGCACCTCACTGAATCTCTTCAAGAAGAATCTCGATAAGTGGATGGGGGATCATAGGTTTGTCCCAGGGATTACTCCCGTGTCACTATTAGACAGAAGCACAGTATACTCAAATCAAGGGGTGGCGTAAGCCATACAGAATCGGGCTAGGCTTATAATTGCCCCAGGGCAGATAGCCTAGTATGAACCTATGAACCTATGAATGTTTCGAAAATCTGTCCAGTGTATAAACTAAAACCTATTTGCTTCTGGCTAACAGATATATTGTGCCTTTACTGAGTCTGGCTAACAAAATCCAAAGCAGAATTTGTAGAAGCCTTAAGAGTCAGTAGTTTTGGAATTTGTTCTCTGAAGAGTGTGCTGCAGCAACAATTGCAGCTACATACTTCTTGGGAGTAGGAAGAAAGTTACACTAGCCTAATTACAGATAAGACATCATTGTGTGACTTAGCCAGAATTTGTAAGCAA
>NC_056730.1:1084334352-1084378892 GCF_019279795.1 Protopterus annectens | reverse complement strand
TTTGTGAATGGCCGATCTTGTCTCCTGAATCTGATTGACTTCTTCGAATCAGTCTCCAGAGCTGTGGACAAGGGTAAGGTGGTCCACACAGCCTATCTGGACCTCGCCAAAGCCTTCGACACCATCCCCTACTCTGGAATCATAGATAAACTTACTAAGCTGGGCATAAATCCCTACGTCACTCGATGGGTTGCCAACTGGCTTACTGACAGAACCCAGAGTGTAAAAGTAGCCAACTCCAAATCCAGCTCCAGACAAGTGGAGTACCTCAGGGTTCAGTCCTGGGACCACTCTTGTTTGGCATGTACTTCTCTGAAGTACAGGCCAACTCTAAGGGACTCTGGCTAACAAAGTTTGCAGATGACTTCATACTGGGAGCCATTATTGAATCCCCAAATGATGTAGATATTCTACAAAAGGGCCTTACAGAAACAGATGCCTGGTGCCAGAGCCATGGGCTCAAGCTTAATGCCAAGAAATGTATAGCTTTCCCCTTTGGAAAAAATCATGTACCCATGAATTACCACATAGGTGGCAGAACACTAAACATCGAAAGTGTGAAGAGAGACTTAGGGACACAGGTGGACAGTGGCCTCACTTTCGATAACCACATCGTCACAACAGTCAGGAAATCCTTCTATGTGGCACACCTCATCCCTAAGGGCTTTTCATCCAGAAAAAGGAGGTCATTGTCCCACTGTACTCATCCCTCATTAGACCCATTATAGAGTATAATGCCTCATTTGGTATGTACCTCACAAGACATCTGCAACAGCTGGAAAGGCCACAGAAATACCTCACTAAAAGAATCACAGGCCTAAAGCAGATGCAATATGCTGACCGTCTAAAAAAAACTTCAGCTATACTCTGTGGCATATTGTCTACTCAGAGGTGATCTCTGCTTAACATACAAGGCCATGTCAAACCCTGAGCTGCTGGACATGCTCCACTTAAAGAAATCCCAATCCCTCAGAGCCACACGCTCTAGGGATCTAAACCTTGTCATCACAATGAACAAAACACGCTGGAGGGATAGGTTCCTGACCCAGAGACTCCCCATACTCTGGAATAGACTGCCCATACATGTCAAGCAGAGCGCCTTATTGGACCCTTCAAAAGGAACCTTGATGATTGGATGGGAGATAGGAAATTCACCTCGTTGATCATGTCAGTCGCCCTGCTAGACAGGGGTCCAGAGAAGTAAATATTGTGGGAAGAAATATCCAGGGAATTATTATGGCTTGGCTTGCATAGGCCCTAGGGCCGATAGCCTAGTACCAATCTATGAACCTATACGGGAGATTGTTATCATGTAGTACACAACTAGTACTTGCCAGAAATTCCTGCAGCTCCTTCAGTGTTGCTGCAGGTCTCTTGGAAGTCTCCCTGACCAGTTTTCATCTTGTCTTTTCATCAATTTTCGAGGGACGTCCAGTGCTCTGCAAAGTCATTGTTGTCCCATATTTTCTCCACTTTTTGCTGACTGTTTTCACTGTGTTTCATGTATATCCAAATGCTGTGGAATTTTATTTGTAGTCTTCTTCTGACTGATACCTTTCAGCAATGAAATCCCTTTGATGCTTTGTAAAGCTCTCTGCAAACCATGGCTTTTGCTATATTAGGCAACTGAATAAATGTCAGTAAAATCCTACTAGGACAGCTGAACTTTATTTGGGGTCCATCAGAGTCTCTTTAATTGACGGCAGGTGTGTAACCAAGAAGACTGAATGCTGCAATTAAAAAAAAGGTTTATCATTTATACCAGCAAATTCTTTTAATCTAGCTAAAGTTATTGTGGACTTTAGATTGTTCCTTAGAAAATTGAATTTGAGTTATGTTATGCAGGATGTTAACATAGACAACCAGGCTAATGTCTCTCAAATGCCTAACAAATGTAGTACCTACAATCCACCATTGCTAGGAACCTTGCAGGTCTTCCAAAATATATGTGAATCCAGCTTTAGACAGTTAAAGCCTTACAACAAGGTTCACAATTTCACTGATTTGGAAGAAAAAGCACTCAAAAGTATGTGCACTAACACCCAAGTTAGGGTTATGAGAGCAGATAAAGGGGGAAAATTGTTGTTATGGATACAAAAGACTATATTACAGCAATGGAAGAAATGTTAAAAGACAATGATACATATCAGAGGGTAGAGTTGTCCACTATTAAAAATAGTTATTTGAAATTGGACACCTTACTGTTTGACATGTTTTGTCAAGGAGAAATAGATTATCAAACTTACGTCTATTTACAAGTTGAATTTCCCAAAATGTTAGTACTCTTTGGTATTCCAAAGATACAGAAAAACAATTTTAATCCCCCTTTTAGACCAATTATATCTGCAGCAAAGTCTAAGACAGAAACACTGTCTATTTGGTTGGATTTTCTTTTAAATCCTGTGATGCAGGCTTCGAAACATTTCCTGAAAGATTCATGGCGTTTATTAGAAATCCTAAGGGACTTTAGACTACCAGAATAGTACTTTTGTTTTTGCTTCTTTGGGTGTAGTTTCTCTTTACACCTGCATTGATCAGGAAATAGGCTTGGAATTTTTGAGAGAATACTTAACTACAAATACTGATTTTTGACAATACAAAGATAACTACTGTTTGTGCACTAATGGATCTTGTTCTTGATAATATTTTTTTTAAATTCAGTGAACAACTGTACAAACAAACATCAGGAGTAGCTATGGGGGCTAGAGTTGCCCCTGCTTTTGCTAACCTTGTGATGGCAAATTGGGAAAATAAGTTTCTTATTAAACACAGGTTGTTTGATAGGATACTGATATATCGCCGTTACATTGATGATCTCTTTTTTCTTGGCAAGGTCGCTATGAAGATTTTGAAATGCTAGTTTCTGACTTAAACAATTCCACTGACTTCATAAAGTTCACCGTCAGTGGTTTTGGTTGTAGTCTTAACTTTTTGGATTTAAATTTGACATTTGACTTTCAGTCCAAACAGTTTATCAGTAGCATTTATAGAAAGCCAGTGTTTGCCAACCAATATCTACATAGAGACAGCCTCCATCCTCCTCATATGAAAAAGGGTGTTGTTAAAGGACAGCTAATTAGACTTAGTAGGTTAACTACATCAGATACTGACTTTACAAAAGAAATGGAGACTTTGAGAACTTTATTTGAGGCTAGAGGTTATGACAGATTATGGCTGAACCAAATAGAAAATGAAGTTCTAAAGTCTTACGGCAAGGCAAGTCCAATTTTGAGAGAGGTCACACCCAGTTTGAAGCATTGAATGAAGGACAGGGTATCAGTGACCACTCCAAGAATTTGAACAACAGCTTTACATTTTCATTTCCACTTCCTGTAGTTAATGAGATGTGGACCATTAGAAAATTTATAGTTGACAATTGGAAAATTGTACTAGGTAATATAGATTTTGCCAAGATTATAGGACTGCGACCTCTGTTTACTTATAAAAAAGTTACAAACATTAAGAGTTTATTAGAACAGGGTTGCAATAACAAAACTGACATAAAAAGTGCACTCATTCAGAAAAAAGGTAGTTATTCTTGTAATTCTTGTAGACAGTGTAGGTACATCAGTAATACATCTTCAGTGGAATTTAGTCATATAAAAAGAACTTTTTGGGCCAAAGGATATTACACTTGTCAAAGTGAAATGGTAGTATATGTTGCATAATGTTTATCCTGCCCAAGTTATTACATAGGAAAGACTACTAGGTGTTTAAAAAGACATATTTATGAACATCATTTAGCAATTAAGAAAAAAGAACAAACCAATGCTTTAGCAAAACATGCTGGTATTTGTATTGACTTCAAAAAATTTGTTTTTTCAGTGATAGATACTGTCAGTCAAGAAACTTTTTCGGGTGATTATAAAACCTGGTTAGAATGCAAAGGAATCCTTATGGCAAATTTACTTGGGTGTAGATGTTGCACCAGGTCTAAATGACACCATTAACATAAAGTGTTTTTTTGCAAACTAAGCTATAAAGTTTTTTCAAAACTTTATTTTAAGACATTTATTAGAATGTACTAAAAACTTCTTAATTATGTTTTCTACTTTTACTATTTCCACTATATGGATTTTTGTATGTATTTTTTTACATTTATAAAAATGAGCTTTCTTTTTAAATTATGATTATTCAGTCATGTGACTGCTAATTAAGTATTTAAATGCTGTTTTAGGGTGGTTAGAGTGTTTTTCTGATGAAGTTCACAGCATATTAAAGTGAATGAAAGCGCTAACCTTTGGTGTCCGTGTCTTTTGGTCTTGGTTTGGAGCAGTTTTTTTAGATTTCCGGTGATTTTGTGTCTTTTCAAGTTTTTTTGGAGAATGCTGCAATTAAATCAAAAGGTGCTTCAACAAAGTATTAGTTTAAGGGTGTGCACACACAACAAAGTACTAGTTTAAGGGTGTGAACACTTATACAACCAGTGTATTGTTAGGGTTACCACCTGTCCCACTTTGCGAGGGACAGTCCCTCTTTGGGCAGTTGTGTCCTGAAAAAATATTGTAAGAATGGCAACTGTCCTGAAATATTAGGGCAGAATTATTTCCTATATTTTATGTAACAGTTGCATAAAACAGTTATTCTGTATCTGAAATGCCTAAATGTTATAAGAAACAGAATAAGCAACTAAAATGCTACAAGAATAAGCTTTTATTTCGGCAAAAAAGTGAAGTTCTGTCCCTTGTACTGGCCGTGGGTATGTTTTGGCCTGCAAATTCTGATGTTTGTACCAAAATTGTCCCACTTTGGCCATCTGAAAAGGTGGCAACCCCATGTATTGTATGTTTTTTTATTTTTTATATTTTTTCCCCTAACAGATTGGTTTGTTTTTCAATCAAATTGCACAGGTTATAGGTCACATTAAAGGTGGGAAAAGTTTTGAAATGATTTATTGTGGTCTCATTTTTTTATATCACAAAAACCTGGCATTTTAATAGGGGTATGTAAACGTTTTATATCCACTATATATATATATATATATATATATATATATATATATATATTTCTCTGTGTGTGTCTGTGTGTGTATGTGTGTGTATATATATATATATATATATATATATATATATATATATATATATATATATATACTTTTTCCCATTTTGCACATGGGGGTCAGGGTGTCACTTCAACACTGACTATCATCTCAAGCCAAGGTTTACACCACTGGGCAGCTAGCCCTGCTGCAGTAGTTCAGTCGTACTACATACTCTCACCTGCAGCCAATTTAGAGTGTCCAATCCGCCTACTGAATGTTTTTGGAATGTGGAAGGTAACTGGAGCACCCTAAGGAAACCCACACAATCACAGGGAGTACATGCAGATTCTGCTCAGAAGGCACCCCAGCCAAGAATTGAATGGGAGAACCTTTTGCTGTGAGGTGACAATGTTAACTGCTGCACCACTGCAGACCTCTACACAAACATACACACACACACACACACACACACACACACACACACACACACACACACACACAGACTCACACATACATATCTCTCTCTCTCTCTCTCTATAAATATATATGTAGGTTCATAGGTGTGTACTAGGCTAATTGCCCTGGAGTCTTTACAAGCCTAGCCCGTAGGATTACCCTGGCATCATGCCACCTGACCTTAGTTCCCATTGCCTCTGTCGAGTACAGCCACTGGAGTGATCCCCAGGGTGAATTTTCTATTTCCCATTCACTCATCAAGATTTTTCTTGAAGAGTGCCAGTGAGGTGTTCTGTTTGACATGTAAGGGAAGTCTATTCCATAGCATGAGCAGTCTCTGGGTTATGAACCTGTCCCTCCAGCTTGTTCTGTTGATTGTGGTAATGAGGTTGAGGTCTCTGGAGTGTGTAGTGCTGAGGGATTGGGATTTCTTTAGATGTAGCATTTCTAACAGAGTTGGATCAGACATTTATTTGTAAGCCAAGCAGAGATTGCCTCTAAGTAGGTGATATGAGACAGAAAATAGTTATTGAGTCTGTCCATATAGGACAAGTGTTTAAGGCCTAAGATCCCCTCTGTGAGGTACTTTTGCATAAGCCACGCACACACACACACAGTTATACATATGCATACATTTTATATATATATATATATATATATATATATATATATATATATATATATATATATATATGTAGACATATATATGTAGACATATATAAATATATATATATATATATATATATATATATATATACGCAGACACACACATTTTATATGTGTGTGTGTGTGTGTGTGTGTGTGTGTGTGTGTGTGTATATATATATATATATATATATATATATATATATATTTATTTATATGGATCTACCACAGAAGATCGACAGACCATTTGATCGACATTCATTTGGTCGACAGCTTATTTGGTTGACAACCTGTATTCATGGCAAAAACCTGGGGATTTGCCCCCCTCCCCAATGTTGTGCGACCCTGGAGTTGATATATATAGTTAGGGGGGTGTGGGGGGCACAGCCCTCCACATTGGGAGATACCTATTTTCGTTTAAAATATGACAAATTCAACAAAAACACATTTTAAACGAAAATAGGTGGGGGGCTTCACCTCCCACACCCTCCCTAACTATATATACCAACTCCAGGATCGCACAACATTGGGTAGGGGGGCAAATCCCTGTTATGTGCCTTGAATACTGGTTGTCGACCAAATGAGCTGTCGACCAAATGAATTTCGATCAAATGGTCTGTCGATTTTCTGAGGTAGATCTGTATATCTATATATATATATATATATATATATATATATATATATATATATGTTTATATATAGACAGAAATACATATAAAACACACACACACACACACACACACTTAGTAGTCCTGAAAAAACAGAGGAGGCGTATGATTGCCCCAAAAGAAGTTATGCCTTGCTCCTAACTAAATTAAACAAACCTGCAAAGGAGAAAACCATCCCTGAATGTCTACAGATCAATGCCTTTGTTGTACGAGTTCTTCACAGCTATCCGGATTTTCACTAAATGTTCAGATTTCTGCCTCCTACCTTCGGTATGTTCTTCATACTAAAAATAATGACATACATTTTAGTTTTAGACTTTATCGCTTTTGGGAATGCACAGTTAATCCCGGTTATTCAATCAACTTTCTAAGTTTAGTTTATGTGAAAAACGTTTTTATTTTTGCCAACTTACCCCCCCCAATAATGTTTGTCTTTGTCCAGATGTCTTGCATACTTTTCTGCACATCGAGAAGTATGGGAGCTATAGCAGGAATGTAATTCAAATGCTGAGTGGTTTCAACAGGGAATTAATTGATTCCTGCAACAACAGTGTTTCCAGAGTGGGCATGCATAAGATCTGTGCGTCTGCCCTTATGAAAACGAGCAGCTCTGGGATTGTGAGGTTTATCCATTGGGTGAGATTATTGAAATATCGCGAAAAAGGAGGGATTACAACTTGGATGCTGAGGCTTTGTTCGTGGCAAGAAATGTTTTGCAAGAAAAGTGTCCCTTTAAGTAGTTGGTGGTTGTCAGTGAACATGAGACAATTGCAACATTTGTTTCAGGCTGACTATTTTAACCATGTTGGCTGCAATAACATTCAGAAAGTGCAGCTTCATGGTTCCAATTGCTTGCTACTGTGGGCAGGAGGGTGAGCAGTGCCTAAGAGATTATTACATGTTGCTTAACTGGAGTGCTGTCTATCTAAGATGAATAATACAAGTCTATACACAAACAGGAATGAATCACTTTGCATAACTAATGACTATTACGTGTGATCTTAATTTTTAGATTAGGTTGTATTGAGAAATATTAGGTTCTGCATCTCTACAGTGCACAGTTACAATGGCTGTGCAAGAAGCAGTGCCTTGCAAATACGGGCAACTTATGATAGCAGATAAATACAAGAAATGCAATGAATCCATTGGTCAATAGTAAAACAGCACAATTCAGAGTTTTACAAGCAGTCAGAGGCCTAGAAATGTCTTAGTTCGTCTT
The DNA here is from genome assembly GCF_019279795.1 of Protopterus annectens. Lineage (NCBI taxonomy): Eukaryota > Metazoa > Chordata > Ceratodontiformes > Protopteridae > Protopterus > Protopterus annectens. Next base: position 1,084,370,923 of record NC_056730.1, on the reverse strand, counting down.
CTTCTCTCACTAATATTTAAACCAGAGCAGTTCTGACTCAGATCACATGGCTGGCTGCCTGAGTATGACCAAGATGACCAGAGTTTGAGCTTTGCCTTGGGTGCTGGAAGAAGCGAGTGAAATGGATAGTCATGAGTACTGAACTGTGGTTCTCCAGTACTTGGAGGAGAGCGTGTTCAGGTTGGCCAATCACTACCCAGTAAATGTGGACTTGCAAAGCACTGAAATATCCATGTTTGGGACATGGGCCTGGCACTTCAAAGCAAGTGATGCTACCATTCATTACTGTGTGGGTGATAGCATGATCCTTCACATGGAGGATATCAGATGCCCTACTGTGACAAACCTACTCATGCAAATCACCAAGGGTGGGGTAATGGTCTAAAATAGAAATGTCGTCATTGCTATGATGCTTGCATATGTAAAAGCTATGTCCATGGCTGCCTGTATGATGGCCCATCATACAGGGATCATGTCCTCACACTGAGGACTTCCTAGTATCGGTTAACAAACTTGCTCAGGACAAATCATGGGAACAGCTTGATAGTCTGCAGGCAGAGAGGTAAAAGCACCTAGAACTAGGGGAAAAACTTTTTCAAAAATACTACAAGGTCATATGGTGGCACATCATCCCAGCTACCAAGCAATGTGCCTGTAGTGCAGTGACAGGGCTACCTTAACTGATATGGTCTGAATGGCCATCCCACAAATTACAAGGCAGTCCTCGTCATGCACTTCCATTACTGCATATCTGGTGCTGATGGCACTGCCTTCTGATGAAGACAACCACAAGACTGTGACCAGACACTATGCATACCCTTATTGAAACAATGGCCTGTATAGAATTATTGAATTGTGTGGCTAGGCTTAAAAAGGCCCTGTGTCATTCCTTCTCTGAGCCAGTGATCAAGGAGTCTCAATCCTCACCATGGACACTGGTGGGAGAACATTCAATTTGAGAGAAACACACACGGTCAGTATTTTTAGATGCAGGTCTCTGTAACCAGCACAATTACCCTTAAGAGCACACAGGGAACACACTTCAGTCCTGGGGCTGGACTCTCCCCCCACAGGTCCCCAATAAGAATTCACACTGACCATTAAGGAGCTCTGTGTCCCTTTTCCAAGTAGCTGACACACACACGCTGAGAGCTGATTTTCACACACACACACACACACACACACACACACACACACACACACACACACAGTATAAAAAAAAATGGTGGGGGACAAAGGCCCCAAAATAGGGACAGATTATAAATATTGCTCTTATAGACTTAGAAAGGGCTAGAGTAGTAGCATTTGTTGGAGCATGCATTCTCTGAAGGAAATGAAGTCTGAAACTGAAATGTATGACATTACTTATTATTTCAATCCTCAGTGACTTGCTAGAAAACCGCAAATTTTATGAGGAATAAGCCAAAAATATGAGGCAAAAATGTGGACATTCTATAAAAAAACGGACAGTTTTGAGGTAGGTATACATCTGAACCTATTAGTGCAACAAATCTGGACAAAGCCTAAAATAATGTGGCTACAATGACCCAAAATTAGGAATAGATTTTAAGCATTGCTCTTTTTAACGTAGTTGCAAGACTGACAAGATTTATGTTGGTATGCATATTCTGAAGGATATGAAGTCTGAAACTCATATATATGTCATTATTTATTCACTTCATTCCTCTCCTCTGATTTCCCACAAAACCTCAAATTTTTGGATTGTTCCATTGAGGATTGTGCAAACAACACAATACAGAAGTAGTTGAGAAACATTGGGAACATGAGCCAAAAATGACTATAGCAAATGATGTAGTGTACAGCAGATTGGATCAGCCATTGCCAACAGCTCAAAAAAAGTAGATGCAAGAACACTAGATATAGTAGTTAATGAAAAACATACAAAAGTAGCATTGCTCATTGCAGTTGCTACATGTTGCCATTACAGTATCTTCCATGCAGCAAGAAACAGTCATTAATTATCAAGATTTGCAGGCAAAAATGAGAGCAATGTGGAGGAAAATTGCCCAGACTGTTCTAATACTAGTAGTAGGAGGAATGGGTCAGTGAAAAAAAAGCATTACAGTCATTTTTACATATGCTACCTATAAATGTAATTCTGTCTGAATTGCAGGAATCAATTCTAGGTGCATTGTGAATGCTATGAAGAGCAGTTTTGGATAACAAAAACTGAAGCAATACTATTTTCATGAACTTTAATCATACCTTGACGTAGGAACAGTGTCCATTCCCATAACAGTATTAGAAACCCAAAAGATTTGGCGAACTTAAACCATACATCTGACACATCCACTTAAATGTCAAGTTTATAAAACAACATGCAACCTGTCCAAGTTTAACCCAGACATATGTATTACTACCCTATTATCTTTTACCTGGAATATCCAAAATATCCTACTCTTACGTGATGCTTTAAATTAATTCAAAATATAAAAGGCAACTGTGAAAACACCAACACAGTAGGAAAAAAAAGTTTATTTAGCTTTCATTAGCCAAATGGCTGGACTTCCTCAGAATATTATAGACATATAAAGGGTTTTCCTTTGCATTCATTTAAATTTTCTGTTTTAGATAATGTTGATGTTGACCCTAGAGGTGGTCCCCATGATATTTTTCTTGAATTCCTGGAGCTTAGATGGCAACTTAGGTGTAATGCTGCATGTTCTCCAGGTCTTAATGATGTCATTTCCATTGCTAGTCTACTCAAGCTTAAATCTATGTTTGCCATTTAAAATTTTAAACACATATATTTTTTATACATTTGTATTTTATGTGTACTGGTCATGTTGTTTTTTATATGTACTTAGGAGATTTACATATTCAGTTTATTATATATATATATATATATATATATATATATATATATATATATATATATATATATATATATATATATATATATGGTTTACAAGAAATATTTAACATGTATAGGTCACGTATTGTGTATGTTTTCATTTTTGTATTTGTTTTATAAGCATTAGGCATTTCACTTCAGTTTTGTCTTTATGCATTAAGCATCAATTATTCAATGAATTCATTATTTGGTGCTATTGACCTTAATTGGGCAGGTATTTATATGCTTGTTCAGTGCCTGGTTTGTATTCTGAGGAAGTCTAGCCATTTGGACGAAAGCTAAATAAACTGTTTTCCTACTGTGTTGGTGTTTTTCACAGTTGCCTTTTATATTTCTGGTTTGACTTTTCGTTTTGATTTGGTTGGTTTGTATGCAAGGCGCTGTGTCTGCCATTGACATGGAGGAGAAGATTAATTCCTTATTGGATGCAGTTAACAATTTAACTGCTCTGGTTCAAAGACTTACTGAACAAGTTAATGATTCAGTTTGTTTGAATCATTGTGGACAACCTTCAAACAGTCAACCTCTGGTTTCTGGTTCAAGACAGAGCCAGGATGATGAGATTCCACAGGGGCAACGTACAGGCGTGCCCAATACTCAGGCGGATGTTAGAACAGGGCAGAGCTTTGTTCCGGTTGCCGGTACCAGTAACCAGGTCCATGATTTTTCCAATTTCAGTCTTAAGACCTGGTTAAAAGAGGTTGTCTCTACATTTGGCTACAGATATTCAGTCTAACAATTTTGGCAGTTTGGATAAACAGTTAAAAACATTTCAAGACATGGTGGTGAAATACAGGAAGTTTCAGCTTGACTGTGACTATTTGCGTGAAATCATCAAAGTAGAAAGGATACCAAAAGGTCTACGTTCATGGAAATATCTATCTGGACTCATTCATGATTCAGACTTGCACCGTGAGTTGATTTCTCTTTTCAATAAACAGGGCTGTGAACTGTTGCAAGTTTTGATTCAGCATTATGAGAAACAAATGGCGGATTTAAACAAAGCCATAGAGACTTTAGACAGTTCTGTTAAAAGTGATTTATTATTTGATGTTAAATCTGAACAATGTAGGCATGTCTTTATTAAAACTCATCGTTTGTTACTTGATTTAAAAGCAAAAAAAGTTAAGAAATGTAACCGTGATGAACAGGAGTATGTGAAAGGTGTGGCTTATCCACGACCACCAGTTGTACATCAAACTGTTTATGAAGGTGATATTGTTGGTGTAGACAGTGATCCTGGTGTGATGGTTAATGAATTGGAAGGCCAGGATAATTTCAATGATGACATCCCTTTAGACAACCCCCGAGGAGATCCGAGATTAATGAATCACAGGGGAGAGAACAATCAGAACTTCTGTCAACAATGCCCACCCAGACATTCCCCCAACAAGCATGGACCAGGGGGAAGGGGAAGGGGAGAGGGAAAGGGAGATCGGGTTGGCGGCAGACATATTGGAAATGAACACAGATCCTGTGGTTAAAATTATTTTTAACACTACAAGGGATTTTAAAGTGTTTAATTATAGCCATGTTGATGTCACTGAGGAGTGGGTCAATTTATTTGAAAAAGGTTTAACATTTGTTCCTGCACAGAAAGCCAAATTGCACCAGGTTTTGGTTCAACTCAAGCTGTTTTTGAAAAAACTCAGTTTTAACACACACTTAGTAGTCCTGAAAAAACAGAGGAGGCGTATGATTGCCCCAAAAGAAGTTATGCCTTGCTCCTAACTAAATTAAACAAACCTGCAAAGGAGAAAACCATCCCTGAATGTCTACAGATCAATGCCTTTGTTGTACGAGTTCTTCACAGCTATCCGGATTTTCACTAAATGTTCAGATTTCTGCCTCCTACCTTCGGTATGTTCTTCATACTAAAAATAATGACATACATTTTAGTTTTAGACTTTATCGCTTTTGGGAATGCACAGTTAATCCCGGTTATTCAATCAACTTTCTAAGTTTAGTTTATGTGAAAAACGTTTTTATTTTTGCCAACTTACCCCCCCCAATAATGTTTGTCTTTGTCCAGATGTCTTGCATACTTTTCTGCACATCGAGAAGTATGGGAGCTATGGCAGGAATGTAATTCAAATGCTGAGTGGTTTCAACAGGGAATTAATTGATTCCTGCAACAACAGTGTTTCCAGAGTGGGCATGCATAAGATCTGTGCGTCTGCCCTTATGAAAACGAGCAGCTCTGGGATTGTGAGGTTTATCCATTGGGTGAGATTATTGAAATATCGCGAAAAAGGAGGGATTACAACTTGGATGCTGAGGCTTTGTTCCGAGGCAAGAAATGTTTTGCAAGAAAAGTGTCCCTTTAAGTAGTTGGTGGTTGTCAGTGAACATGAGACAATTGCAACATTTGTTTCAGGCTGACTATTTTAACCATGTTGGCTGCAATAACATTCAGAAAGTGCAGCTTCATGGTTCCAATTGCTTGCTACTGTGGGCAGGAGGGTGAGCAGTGCCTAAGAGATTATTACATGTTGCTTAACTGGAGTGCTGTCTATCTAAGATGAATAATACAAGTCTATACACAAACAGGAATGAATCACTTTGCATAACTAATGACTATTACGTGTGATCTTAATTTTTAGATTAGGTTGTATTGAGAAATATTAGGTTCTGCATCTCTACAGTGCACAGTTACAATGGCTGTGCAAGAAGCAGTGCCTTGCAAATACGGGCAACTTATGATAGCAGATAAATACAAGAAATGCAATGAATCCATTGGTCAATAGTAAAACAGCACAATTCAGAGTTTTACAAGCAGTCAGAGGCCTAGAAATGTCTTAGTTCGTCTTCTTCTCTCACTAATATTTAAACCAGAGCAGTTCTGACTCAGATCACATGGCTGGCTGCCTGAGTATGACCAAGATGACCAGAGTTTGAGCTTTGCCTTGGGTGCTGGAAGAAGCGAGTGAAATGGATAGTCATGAGTACTGAACTGTGGTTCTCCAGTACTTGGAGGAGAGCGTGTTCAGGTTGGCCAATCACTACCCAGTAAATGTGGACTTGCAAAGCACTGAAATATCCATGTTTCGGGACATGGGCCTGGCACTTCAAAGCAAGTGATGCTACCATTCATTACTGTGTGGGTGATAGCATGATCCTTCACATGGAGGATATCAGATGCCCTACTGTGACAAACCTACTCATGCAAATCACCAAGGGTGGGGTAATGGTCTAAAATAGAAATGTCGTCATTGCTATGATGCTTGCATATGTAAAAGCTATGTCCATGGCTGCCTGTATGATGGCCCATCATACAGGGATCATGTCCTCACACTGAGGACTTCCTAGTATCGGTTAACAAACTTGCTCAGGACAAATCATGGGAACAGCTTGATAGTCTGCAGGCAGAGAGGTAAAAAGCACCTAGAACTAGGGGAAAACTTTTTCAAAAATACTACAAGGTCATATGGTGGCACATCATCCCAGCTACCAAGCAATGTGCCTGTAGTGCAGTGACAGGGCTACCTTAACTGATATGGTCTGAATGGCCATCCCACAAATTACAAGGCAGTCCTCGTCATGCACTTCCATTACTGCATATCTGGTGCTGATGGCACTGCCTTCTGATGAAGACAACCACAAGACTGTGACCAGACACTATGCATACCCTTATTGAAACAATGGCCTGTATAGAATTATTGAATTGTGTGGCTAGGCTTAAAAAGGCCCTGTGTCATTCCTTCTCTGAGCCAGTGATCAAGGAGTCTCAATCCTCACCATGGACACTGGTGGGAGAACATTCAATTTGAGAGAAACACACACGGTCAGTATTTTTAGATGCAGGTCTCTGTAACCAGCACAATTACCCTTAAGAGCACACAGGGAACACACTTCAGTCCTGGGGCTGGACTCTCCCCCCACAGGTCCCCAATAAGAATTCACACTGACCATTAAGGAGCTCTGTGTCCCTTTTCCAAGTAGCTGACACACACACGCTGAGAGCTGATTTTCACACACACACACACACACACACACACACAGTATAAAAAAAAATGGTGGGGGACAAAGGCCCCAAAATAGGGACAGATTATAAATATTGCTCTTATAGACTTAGAAAGGGCTAGAGTAGTAGCATTTGTTGGAGCATGCATTCTCTGAAGGAAATGAAGTCTGAAACTGAAATGTATGACATTACTTATTATTTCAATCCTCAGTGACTTGCTAGAAAACCGCAAATTTTATGAGGAATAAGCCAAAAATATGAGGCAAAAAATGTGGACATTCTATAAAAAACGGACAGTTTTGAGGTAGGTATACATCTGAACCTATTAGTGCAACAAATCTGGACAAAGCCTAAAATAATGTGGCTACAATGACCCAAAATTAGGAATAGATTTTAAGCATTGCTCTTTTTAACGTAGTTGCAAGACTGACAAGATTTATGTTGGTATGCATATTCTGAAGGATATGAAGTCTGAAACTCATATATATGTCATTATTTATTCACTTCATTCCTCTCCTCTGATTTCCCACAAAACCTCAAATTTTTGGATTGTTCCATTGAGGATTGTGCAAACAACACAATACAGAAGTAGTTGAGAAACATTGGGAACATGAGCCAAAAATGACTATAGCAAATGATGTAGTGTACAGCAGATTGGATCAGCCATTGCCAACAGCTCAAAAAAAGTAGATGCAAGAACACTAGATATAGTAGTTAATGAAAACATACAAAAGTAGCATTGCTCATTGCAGTTGCTACATGTTGCCATTACAGTATCTTCCATGCAGCAAGAAACAGTCATTAATTATCAAGATTTGCAGGCAAAAATGAGAGCAATGTGGAGGAAAATTGCCCAGACTGTTCTAATACTAGTAGTAGGAGGAATGGGTCAGTGAAAAAAAAGCATTACAGTCATTTTTACATATGCTACCTATAAATGTAATTCTGTCTGAATTGCAGGAATCAATTCTAGGTGCATTGTGAATGCTATGAAGAGCAGTTTTGGATAACAAAACTGAAGCAATACTATTTTCATGAACTTTAATCATACCTTGACGTAGGAACAGTGTCCATTCCCATAACAGTATTAGAAACCCAAAAGATTTGGCGAACTTAAACCATACATCTGACACATCCACTTAAATGTCAAGTTTATAAAACAACATGCAACCTGTCCAAGTTTAACCCAGACATATGTATTACTACCCTATTATCTTTTACCTGGAATATCCAAAATATCCTACTCTTACGTGATGCTTTAAATTAATTCAAAAATATAAAAGGCAACTGTGAAAAACACCAACACAGTAGGAAAAAAAGTTTATTTAGCGCTTTCATTCGCCAAATGGCTGGACTTCCTCAGAATATTATAGACATATAAAGGGTTTTCCTTTGCATTCATTTAAATTTTCTGTTTTAGATAATGTTGATGTTGACCCTAGAGGTGGTCCCCATGATATTTTTCTTGAATTCCTGGAGCTTAGATGGCAACTTAGGTGTAATGCTGCATGTTCTCCAGGTCTTAATGATGTCATTTCCATTGCTAGTCTACTCAAGCTTAAATCTATGTTTGCCATTTAAAATTTTAAACACATATATTTTTTATACATTTGTATTTTATGTGTACTGGTCATGTTGTTTTTTATATGTACTTAGGAGATTTACATATTCAGTTTATTATATATATATATATATATATATATATATATATATATATATATATATATATATATATGGTTTACAAGAAATATTTAACATGTATAGGTCACGTATTGTGTATGTTTTCATTTTTGTATTTGTTTTATAAGCATTAGGCATTTCACTTCAGTTTTGTCTTTATGCATTAAGCATCAATTATTCAATGAATTCATTATTTGGTGCTATTGACCTTAATTGGGCAGGTATTTATATGCTTGTTCAGTGCCTGGTTTGTATTCTGAGGAAGTCTAGCCATTTGGCGGACGAAAGCGCTAAATAAACTGTTTTCCTACTGTGTTGGTGTTTTTCACAGTTGCCTTTTATATTTCTGGTTTGACTTTTCGTTTTGATTTGGTTGGTTTGTATGCAAGGCGCTGTGTCTGCCATTGACATGGAGGAGAAGATTAATTCCTTATTGGATGCAGTTAACAATTTAACTGCTCTGGTTCAAAGACTTACTGAACAAGTTAATGATTCAGTTTGTTTGAATCATTGTGGACAACCTTCAAACAGTCAACCTCTGGTTTCTGGTTCAAGACAGAGCCAGGATGATGAGATTCCACAGGGGCAACGTACAGGCGTGCCCAATACTCAGGCGGATGTTAGAACAGGGCAGAGCTTTGTTCCGGTTGCCGGTACCAGTAACCAGGTCCATGATTTTTCCAATTTCAGTCTTAAGACCTGGTTAAAAGAGGGGTTGTCTCTACATTTGGCTACAGATATTCAGTCTAACAATTTTGGCAGTTTGGATAAACAGTTAAAAACATTTCAAGACATGGTGGTGAAATACAGGAAGTTTCAGCTTGACTGTGACTATTTAGTGAAATCATCAAAGTAGAAAGGATACCAAAAGGTCTACGTTCATGGAAATATCTATCTGGACTCATTCATGATTCAGACTTGCACCGTGAGTTGATTTCTCTTTTCAATAAACAGGGCTGTGAACTGTTGCAAGTTTTGATTCAGCATTATGAGAAACAAATGGCGGATTTAAACAAAGCCATAGAGACTTTAGACAGTTCTGTTAAAAGTGATTTATTATTTGATGTTAAATCTGAACAATGTAGGCATGTCTTTATTAAAACTCATCGTTTGTTACTTGATTTAAAAGCAAAAAAAGTTAAGAAATGTAACCGTGATGAACAGGAGTATGTGAAAGGTGTGGCTTATCCACGACCACCAGTTGTACATCAAACTGTTTATGAAGGTGATATTGTTGGTGTAGACAGTGATCCTGGTGTGATGGTTAATGAATTGGAAGGCCAGGATAATTTCAATGATGACATCCCTTTAGACAACCCCCCCCCCCCCCCGAGGAGATCCGAGAGATTAATGAATCACAGGGGAGAGAACAATCAGAACTTCTGTCAACAATGCCCACCCAGACATTCCCCCAACAAGCATGGACCAGGGGGAAGGGGAAGGGGAGAGGGAAAGGGAGATCGGGTTGGCGGCAGACATATTGGAAATGAACACAGATCCTGTGGTTAAAATTATTTTTAACACTACAAGGGATTTTAAAGTGTTTAATTATAGCCATGTTGATGTCACTGAGGAGTGGGTCAATTTATTTGAAAAGGTTTAACATTTGTTCCTGCACAGAAAGCCAAATTGCACCAGGTTTTGGTTCAAATCAAGCTGGTTTTGAAAAAACTCAGTATGAACACACACTAAGAAGTCCTGAAAAAACAGAGGAGGCGTATGATTGCCCCAAAAGAAGTTATGCCTTGCTCCTAACTAAATTAAACAAACCTGCAAAGGAGAAAACCATCCCTGAATGTCTACAGATCAATGCCTTTGTTGTACAAGTTCTTCACAGCTATCCGGATTTTCACTAAATGTTCAGATTTCTGCCTCCTACCTTCGGTATGTTCTTCATACTAAAAATAATGACATACATTTTAGTTTTAGACTTTATCGCTTTTGGGAATGCACAGTTAATCCCGGTTATTCAATCAACTTTCTAAGTTTAGTTTATGTGAAAAACGTTTTTATTTTTGCCAACTTACCCCCCCCAATAATGTTTGTCTTTGTCCAGATGTCTTGCATACTTTTCTGCACATCGAGAAGTATGGGAGCTATGGCAGGAATGTAATTCAAATGCTGAGTGGTTTCAACAGGAATTAATTGATTCCTGCAACAACAGTGTTTCCAGAGTGGGCATGCATAAGATCTGTGCGTCTGCCCTTATGAAAACGAGCAGCTCTGGGATTGTGAGGTTTATCCATTGGGTGAGATTATTGAAATATCGCGAAAAAGGAGGGATTACAACTTGGATGCTGAGGCTTTGTTCCGAGGCAAGAAATGTTTTGCAAGAAAAGTGTCCCTTTAAGTAGTTGGTGGTTGTCAGTGAACATGAGACAATTGCAACATTTGTTTCAGGCTGACTATTTTAACCATGTTGGCTGCAATAACATTCAGAAAGTGCAGCTTCATGGTTCCAATTGCTTGCTACTGTGGGCAGGAGGGTGAGCAGTGCCTAAGAGATTATTACATGTTGCTTAACTGGAGTGCTGTCTATCTAAGATGAATAATACAAGTCTATACACAAACAGGAATGAATCACTTTGCATAACTAATGACTATTACGTGTGATCTTAATTTTTAGATTAGGTTGTATTGAGAAATATTAGGTTCTGCATCTCTACAGTGCACAGTTACAATGGCTGTGCAAGAAGCAGTGCCTTGCAAATACGGGCAACTTATGATAGCAGATAAATACAAGAAATGCAATGAATCCATTGGTCAATAGTAAAACAGCACAATTCAGAGTTTTACAAGCAGTCAGAGGCCTAGAAATGTCTTAGTTCGTCTTCTTCTCTCACTAATATTTAAATCAGAGCAGTTCTGACTCAGATCACATGGCTGGCTGCCAGAGTATGACCAAGATGACCAGAGTTTGAGCTTTGCCTTGGGTGCTGGAAGAAGCGAGTGAAATGGATAGTCATGAGTACTGAACTGTGGTTCTCCAGTACTTGGAGGAGAGCGTGTTCAGGTTGGCCAATTACTACTCAGTAAATGTGGACTTGCAAAGCACTGAAATAGCCATGTTTCAGGACATTGGCTTGGCACTTCAAAGCAAGTGATTCTACCATTCATTACTGTGTGGGTGATAGCATGATCCTTCACATGGAGGATATCAGATGCCCTACTGTGACAAACCTACTCATGCAAATCACCAAGGGTGGGGTAATGGTCTAAAATAGAAATGTCGTCATTGCTATGATGCTTGCATATGTAAAAGCTATGTCCATGGCTGCCTGTATGATGGCCCATCATACAGGGATCATGTCCTCACACTGAGGACTTCCTAGTATCGGTTAACAAACTTGCTCAGGACAAATCATGGGAACAGCTTGATAGTCTGCAGGCAGAGAGGTAAAAAGCACCTAGAACTAGGGGAAAACTTTTTCAAAAATACTACAAGGTCATATGGTGGCACATCATCCCAGCTACCAAGCAATGTGCCTGTAGTGCAGTGACAGGGCTACCTTAACTGATATGGTCTGAATGGCCATCCCACAAATTACAAGGCAGTCCTCGTCATGCACTTCCATTACTGCATATCTGGTGCTGATGGCACTGCCTTCTGATGAAGACAACCACAAGACTGTGACCAGACACTATGCATACCCTTATTGAAACAATGGCCTGTATAGAATTATTGAATTGTGTGGCTAGGCTTAAAAAGGCCCTGTGTCATTCCTTCTCTGAGCCAGTGATCAAGGAGTCTCAATCCTCACCATGGACACTGGTGGGAGAACATTCAATTTGAGAGAAACACACACGGTCAGTATTTTTAGATGCAGGTCTCTGTAACCAGCACAATTACCCTTAAGAGCACACAGGGAACACACTTCAGTCCTGGGGCTGGACTCTCCCCCCACAGGTCCCCAATAAGAATTCACACTGACCATTAAGGAGCTCTGTGTCCCTTTTCCAAGTAGCTGACACACACACGCTGAGAGCTGATTTTCACACACACACACACACACACACACACACACACACACACACACACACAGTATAAAAAAAAATGGTGGGGGACAAAGGCCCCAAAATAGGGACAGATTATAAATATTGCTCTTATAGACTTAGAAAGGGCTAGAGTAGTAGCATTTGTTGGAGCATGCATTCTCTGAAGGAAATGAAGTCTGAAACTGAAATGTATGACATTACTTATTATTTCAATCCTCAGTGACTTGCTAGAAAACCGCAAATTTTATGAGGAATAAGCCAAAAATATGAGGCAAAAAATGTGGACATTCTATAAAAAAAACGGACAGTTTTGAGGTAGGTATACATCTGAACCTATTAGTGCAACAAATCTGGACAAAGCCTAAAATAATGTGGCTACAATGACCCAAAATTAGGAATAGATTTTAAGCATTGCTCTTTTTAACGTGGTTGCAAGACTGACAAGATTTATGTTGGTATGCATATTCTGAAGGATATGAAGTCTGAAACTCATATATATGTCATTATTTATTCACTTCATTCCTCTCCTCTGATTTCCCACAAAACCTCAAATTTTTGGATTGTTCCATTGAGGATTGTGCAAACAACACAATACAGAAGTAGTTGAGAAACATTGGGAACATGAGCCAAAATGACTATAGCAAATGATGTAGTGTACAGCAGATTGGATCAGCCATTGCCAACAGCTCAAAAAGTAGATGCAAGAACACTAGATATAGTAGTTAATGAAAACATACAAAAGTAGCATTGCTCATTGCAGTTGCTACATGTTGCCATTACAGTATCTTCCATGCAGCAAGAAACAGTCATTAATTATCAAGATTTGCAGGCAAAAATGAGAGCAATGTGGAGGAAAATTGCCCAGACTGTACTAATACTAGTAGTAGGAGGAATGAGTCAGTGAAAAAAGCATTACAGTCATTTTACATATGCTACCTATAAATGTAATTCTGTCTGAATTGCAGGAATCAATTCTAGGTGCATTGTGAATGCTATGAAGAGCAGTTTTGGATAACAAAACTGAAGCAATACTATTTTCATGAACTTTAATCATACCTTGACGTAGGAACAGTGTCCATTCCCATAACAGTATTAGAAACCCAAAAGATTTGGTGAACTTAAACCATACATCTGACGCATCCACTTAAATGTCAAGTTTATAAAACAACATGCAACCTGTCCAAGTTTAACCCAGACATATGTATTACTACCCTATTATCTTTTACCTGGAATATCCAAAATATCCTACTCTTACGTGATGCTTTAAATTAATTCAAAAATATAAAAGGCAACTGTGAAAACACCAACACAGTAGGAAAAAGTTTATTTAGCTTTCATTCGCCAAATGGCTGGACTTCCTCAGAATATTATAGACATATAAAGGGTTTTCCTTTGCATTCATTTAAATTTTCTGTTTTAGATAATGTTGATGTTGACCCTAGAGGTGGTCCCCATGATATTTTTCTTGAATTCCTGGAGCTTAGATGGCAACTTAGGTGTAATGCTGCATGTTCTCCAGGTCTTAATGATGTCATTTCCATTGCTAGTCTACTCAAGCTTAAATCTATGTTTGCCATTTAAAATTTTAAACACATATATTTTTTATACATTTGTATTTTATGTGTACTGGTCATGTTGTTTTTTATATGTACTTAGGAGATTTACATATTCAGTTTATTATATATATATATATATATATATATATATATATATATATATATATATATATATATATATATATATATATATGGTTTACAAGAAATATTTAACATGTATAGGTCCATTATTGTGTATGTTTTCATTTTTGTATTTGTTTTATAAGCATTAGGCATTTCACTTCAGTTTTGTCTTTATGCATTAAGCATCAATTATTCAATGAATTCATTATTTGGTGCTATTGACCTTAATTGGGCAGGTATTTATATGCTTGTTCAGTGCCTGGTTTGTATTCTGAGGAAGTCTAGCCATTTGGCGGACGAAAGCGCTAAATAAACTGTTTTCCTACTGTGTTGGTGTTTTTCACAGTTGCCTTTTATATTTCTGGTTTGACTTTTCGTTTTGATTTGGTTGGTTTGTATGCAAGGCGCTGTGTCTGCCATTGACATGGAGGAGAAGATTAATTCCTTATTGGATGCAGTTAACAATTTAACTGCTCTGGTTCAAAGACTTACTGAACAAGTTAATGATTCAGTTTGTTTGAATCATTGTGGACAACCTTCAAACAGTCAACCTCTGGTTTCTGGTTCAAGACAGAGCCAGGATGATGAGATTCCACAGGGGCAACGTACAGGCGTGCCCAATACTCAGGCGGATGTTAGAACAGGGCAGAGCTTTGTTCCGGTTGCCGGTACCAGTAACCAGGTCCATGATTTTTCCAATTTCAGTCTTAAGACCTGGTTAAAAGAGGGGTTGTCTCTACATTTGGCTACAGATATTCAGTCTAACAATTTTGGCAGTTTGGATAAACAGTTAAAAACATTTCAAGACATGGTGGTGAAATACAGGAAGTTTCAGCTTGACTGTGACTATTTGCGTGAAATCATCAAAGTAGAAAGGATACCAAAAGGTCTACGTTCATGGAAATATCTATCTGGACTCATTCATGATTCAGACTTGCACCGTGAGTTGATTTCTCTTTTCAATAAACAGGGCTGTGAACTGTTGCAAGTTTTGATTCAGCATTATGAGAAACAAATGGCGGATTTAAACAAAGCCATAGAGACTTTAGACAGTTCTGTTAAAAGTGATTTATTATTTGATGTTAAATCTGAACAATGTAGGCATGTCTTTATTAAAACTCATCGTTTGTTACTTGATTTAAAAGCAAAAAAAGTTAAGAAATGTAACCGTGATGAACAGGAGTATGTGAAAGGTGTGGCTTATCCACGACCACCAGTTGTACATCAAACTGTTTATGAAGGTGATATTGTTGGTGTAGACAGTGATCCTGGTGTGATGGTTAATGAATTGGAAGGCCAGGATAATTTCAATGATGACACCCCTTTAGACAACCCCCGAGGAGATCCGAGATTAATGAATCACAGGGGAGAGAACAATCAGAACTTCTGTCAACAATGCCCACCCAGACATTCCCCAACAAGCATGGACCAGGGGAAGGGGAAGGAGAGGGAAAGGAGATCGGGTTGGCGGCAGACATATTGAAATGAACACAGATCCTGTGGTTAAAATTATTTTAACACTACAAGGGATTTTAAAGTGTTTAATTATAGCCATGTTGATGTCACTGAGGAGTGGGTCAATTTATTTGAAAAAGGTTTAACATTTGTTCCTGCACAGAAAGCCAAATTGCACCAGGTTTTGGTTCAACTCAAGCTGTTTTTGAAAAAACTCAGTTTTAACACACACTTAGTAGTCCTGAAAAAACAGAGGAGGCGTATGATTGCCCCAAAAGAAGTTATGCCTTGCTCCTAACTAAATTAAACAAACCTGCAAAGGAGAAAACCATCCCTGAATGTCTACAGATCAATGCCTTTGTTGTACGAGTTCTTCACAGCTATCCGGATTTTCACTAAATGTTCAGATTTCTGCCTCCTACCTTCGGTATGTTCTTCATACTAAAAATAATGACATACATTTTAGTTTTAGACTTTATCGCTTTTGGGAATGCACAGTTAATCCCGGTTATTCAATCAACTTTCTAAGTTTAGTTTATGTGAAAAACGTTTTTATTTTTGCCAACTTACCCCCCCCAATAATGTTTGTCTTTGTCCAGATGTCTTGCATACTTTTCTGCACATCGAGAAGTATGGGAGCTATGGCAGGAATGTAATTCAAATGCTGAGTGGTTTCAACAGGGAATTAATTGATTCCTGCAACAACAGTGTTTCCAGAGTGGGCATGCATAAGATCTGTGCCTGCCCTTATGAAAACGAGCAGCTCTAGGATTGTGAGGTTTTCCCATTGGGTGAGAGTATTGAAATATCACAAAGAGGGGGAGGGATTACAACTTGGATGCCAAGGCTTTGCTCCGAGGCAAGAAATGTTTTGCAAGAAAAGTGTCCCTTTAAGTAGTTGGTGGTTGTCAGTGAACATGAGACAATTGCAACATTTGTTTCAGGCTGACTATTTTAACCATGTTGGCTGCAATAACATTCAGAAAGTGCAGCTTCATGGTTCCAATTGCTTGCTACTGTGGGCAGGAGGGTGAGCAGTGCCTAAGAGATTATTACATGTTGCTTAACTGGAGTGCTGTCTATCTAAGATGAATAATACAAGTCTATACACAAACAGGAATGAATCACTTTGCATAACTAATGACTATTACGTGTGATCTTAATTTTTAGATTAGGTTGTATTGAGAAATATTAGGTTCTGCATCTCTACAGTGCACAGTTACAATGGCTGTGCAAGAAGCAGTGCCTTGCAAATACGGGCAACTTATGATAGCAGATAAATACAAGAAATGCAATGAATCCATTGGTCAATAGTAAAACAGCACAATTCAGAGTTTTACAAGCAGTCAGAGGCCTAGAAATGTCTTAGTTCGTCTTCTTCTCTCACTAATATTTAAACCAGAGCAGTTCTGACTCAGATCACATGGCTGGCTGCCTGAGTATGACCAAGATGACCAGAGTTTGAGCTTTGCCTTGGGTGCTGGAAGAAGCGAGTGAAATGGATAGTCATGAGTACTGAACTGTGGTTCTCCAGTACTTGGAGGAGGCGTGTTCAGGTTGGCCAATCACTACCCAGTAAATGTGGACTTGCAAAGCACTGAAATATCCATGTTTGGGACATGGGCCTGGCACTTCAAAGCAAGTGATGCTACCATTCATTACTGTGTGGGTGATAGCATGATCCTTCACATGGAGGATATCAGATGCCCTACTGTGACAAACCTACTCATGCAAATCACCAAGGGTGGGGTAATGGTCTAAAATAGAAATGTCGTCATTGCTATGATGCTTGCATATGTAAAAGCTATGTCCATGGCTGCCTGTATGATGGCCCATCATACAGGGATCATGTCCTCACACTGAGGACTTCCTAGTATCGGTTAACAAACTTGCTCAGGACAAATCATGGGAACAGCTTGATAGTCTGCAGGCAGAGAGGTAAAAGCACCTAGAACTAGGGGAAAACTTTTTCAAAAATACTACAAGGTCATATGGTGGCACATCATCCCAGCTACCAAGCAATGTGCCTGTAGTGCAGTGACAGGGCTACCTTAACTGATATGGTCTGAATGGCCATCCCACAAATTACAAGGCAGTCCTCGTCATGCACTTCCATTACTGCATATCTGGTGCTGATGGCACTGCCTTCTGATGAAGACAACCACAAGACTGTGACCAGACACTATGCATACCCTTATTGAAACAATGGCCTGTATAGAATTATTGAATTGTGTGGCTAGGCTTAAAAGGCCCTGTGTCATTCCTTCTCTGAGCCAGTGATCAAGGAGTCTCAATCCTCACCATGGACACTGGTGGGAGAACATTCAATTTGAGAGAAACACACACGGTCAGTATTTTTAGATGCAGGTCTCTGTAACCAGCACAATTACCCTTAAGAGCACACAGGGAACACACTTCAGTCCTGGGGCTGGACTCTCCCCACAGGTCCCCAATAAGAATTCACACTGACCATTAGGAGCTCTGTGTCCCTTTTCCAAGTAGCTGACACACACACGCTGAGAGCTGATTTTCACACACACACACACACACACACACACACACACACACACACACACACACACACAGTATAAAAAAAAATGGTGGGGGACAAAGGCCCCAAAATAGGGACAGATTATAAATATTGCTCTTATAGACTTAGAAAGGGCTAGAGTAGTAGCATTTGTTGGAGCATGCATTCTCTGAAGGAAATGAAGTCTGAAACTGAAATGTATGACATTACTTATTATTTCAATCCTCAGTGACTTGCTAGAAAACCGCAAATTTTATGAGGAATAAGCCAAAAATATGAGGCAAAAAATGTGGACATTCTATAAAAAAAACGGACAGTTTTGAGGTAGGTATACATCTGAACCTATTAGTGCAACAAATCTGGACAAAGCCTAAAATAATGTGGCTACAATGACCCAAAATTAGGAATAGATTTTAAGCATTGCTCTTTTTAACGTAGTTGCAAGACTGACAAGATTTATGTTGGTATGCATATTCTGAAGGATATGAAGTCTGAAACTCATATATATGTCATTATTTATTCACTTCATTCCTCTCCTCTGATTTCCCACAAAACCTCAAATTTTTGGATTGTTCCATTGAGGATTGTGCAAACAACACAATACAGAAGTAGTTGAGAAACATTGGGAACATGAGCCAAAAATGACTATAGCAAATGATGTAGTGTACAGCAGATTGGATCAGCCATTGCCAACAGCTCAAAAAGTAGATGCAAGAACACTAGATATAGTAGTTAATGAAAAACATACAAAAGTAGCATTGCTCATTGCAGTTGCTACATGTTGCCATTACAGTATCTTCCATGCAGCAAGAAACAGTCATTAATTATCAAGATTTGCAGGCAAAATGAGAGCAATGTGGAGGAAAATTGCCCAGACTGTTCTAATACTAGTAGTAGGAGGAATGGGTCAGTGAAAAAAAAGCATTACAGTCATTTTTACATATGCTACCTATAAATGTAATTCTGTCTGAATTGCAGGAATCAATTCTAGGTGCATTGTGAATGCTATGAAGAGCAGTTTTGGATAACAAAAACTGAAGCAATACTATTTTCATGAACTTTAATCATACCTTGACGTAGGAACAGTGTCCATTCCCATAACAGTATTAGAAACCCAAAAGATTTGGCGAACTTAAACCATACATCTGACACATCCACTTAAATGTCAAGTTTATAAAACAACATGCAACCTGTCCAAGTTTAACCCAGACATATGTATTACTACCCTATTATCTTTTACCTGGAATATCCAAAATATCCTACTCTTACGTGATGCTTTAAATTAATTCAAAAATATAAAAGGCAACTGTGAAAAACACCAACACAGTAGGAAAAAAAGTTTATTTAGCGCTTTCATTCCAAATGGCTGGACTTCCTCAGAATATTATAGACATATAAAGGGTTTTCCTTTGCATTCATTTAAATTTTCTGTTTTAGATAATGTTGATGTTGACCCTAGAGGTGGTCCCCATGATATTTTTCTTGAATTCCTGGAGCTTAGATGGCAACTTAGGTGTAATGCTGCATGTTCTCCAGGTCTTAATGATGTCATTTCCATTGCTAGTCTACTCAAGCTTAAATCTATGTTTGCCATTTAAAATTTTAAACACATATATTTTTTATACATTTGTATTTTATGTGTACTGGTCATGTTGTTTTTTATATGTACTTAGGAGATTTACATATTCAGTTTATTATATATATATATATATATATATATATATATATATATATATATGGTTTACAAGAAATATTTAACATGTATAGGTCACGTATTGTGTATGTTTTCATTTTTGTATTTGTTTTATAAGCATTAGGCATTTCACTTCAGTTTTGTCTTTATGCATTAAGCATCAATTATTCAATGAATTCATTATTTGGTGCTATTGACCTTAATTGGGCAGGTATTTATATGCTTGTTCAGTGCCTGGTTTGTATTCTGAGGAAGTCTAGCCATTTGGCGGACGAAAGCGCTAAATAAACTGTTTTCCTACTGTGTTGGTGTTTTTCACAGTTGCCTTTTATATTTCTGGTTTGACTTTTCGTTTTGATTTGGTTGGTTTGTATGCAAGGCGCTGTGTCTGCCATTGACATGGAGGAGAAGATTAATTCCTTATTGGATGCAGTTAACAATTTAACTGCTCTGGTTCAAAGACTTACTGAACAAGTTAATGATTCAGTTTGTTTGAATCATTGTGGACAACCTTCAAACAGTCAACCTCTGGTTTCTGGTTCAAGACAGAGCCAGGATGATGAGATTCCACAGGGGCAACGCAGCGTGCGTGCCCAATACTCAGGCGGATGTTAGAACAGGGCAGAGCTTTGTTCCGGTTGCCGGTACCAGTAACCAGGTCCATGATTTTTCCAATTTCAGTCTTAAGACCTGGTTAAAAGAGGGGTTGTCTCTACATTTGGCTACAGATATTCAGTCTAACAATTTTGGCAGTTTGGATAAACAGTTAAAAACATTTCAAGACATGGTGGTGAAATACAGGAAGTTTCAGCTTGACTGTGACTATTTGCGTGAAATCATCAAAGTAGAAAGGATACCAAAAGGTCTACGTTCATGGAAATATCTATCTGGACTCATTCATGATTCAGACTTGCACCGTGAGTTGATTTCTCTTTTCAATAAACAGGGCTGTGAACTGTTGCAAGTTTTGATTCAGCATTATGAGAAACAAATGGCGGATTTAAACAAAGCCATAGAGACTTTAGACAGTTCTGTTAAAAGTGATTTATTATTTGATGTTAAATCTGAACAATGTAGGCATGTCTTTATTAAAACTCATCGTTTGTTACTTGATTTAAAAGCAAAAAAAGTTAAGAAATGTAACCGTGATGAACAGGAGTATGTGAAAGGTGTGGCTTATCCACGACCACCAGTTGTACATCAAACTGTTTATGAAGGTGATATTGTTGGTGTAGACAGTGATCCTGGTGTGATGGTTAATGAATTGGAAGGCCAGGATAATTTCAATGATGACATCCCTTTAGACAACCCCCCCCCCCCCCCCCGAGGAGATCCGAGAGATTAATGAATCACAGGGGAGAGAACAATCAGAACTTCTGTCAACAATGCCCACCCAGACATTCCCCCAACAAGCATGGACCAGGGGGAAGGGGGAGAGGGAAAGGGAGATCGGGTTGGCGGCAGACATATTGGAAATGAACACAGATCCTGTGGTTAAAATTATTTTTAACACTACAAGGGATTTTAAAGTGTTTAATTATAGCCATGTTGATGTCACTGAGGAGTGGGTCAATTTATTTGAAAAAGGTTTAACATTTGTTCCTGCACAGAAAGCCAAATTGCACCAGGTTTTGGTTCAACTCAAGCTGTTTTTGAAAAAACTCAGTTTTAACACACACTTAGTAGTCCTGAAAAAACAGAGGAGGCGTATGATTGCCCCAAAAGAAGTTATGCCTTGCTCCTAACTAAATTAAACAAACCTGCAAAGGAGAAAACCATCCCTGAATGTCTACAGATCAATGCCTTTGTTGTACGAGTTCTTCACAGCTATCCGGATTTTCACTAAATGTTCAGATTTCTGCCTCCTACCTTCGGTATGTTCTTCATACTAAAAATAATGACATACATTTTAGTTTTAGACTTTATCGCTTTTGGGAATGCACAGTTAATCCCGGTTATTCAATCAACTTTCTAAGTTTAGTTTATGTGAAAACGTTTTTATTTTTGCCAACTTACCCCCCCCAATAATGTTTGTCTTTGTCCAGATGTCTTGCATACTTTTCTGCACATCGAGAAGTATGGGAGCTATGGCAGGAATGTAATTCAAATGCTGAGTGGTTTCAACAGGGAATTAATTGATTCCTGCAACAACAGTGTTTCCAGAGTGGGCATGCATAAGATCTGTGCGTCTGCCCTTATGAAAACGAGCAGCTCTGGGATTGTGAGGTTTATCCATTGGGTGAGATTATTGAAATATCGCGAAAAAGGAGGGATTACAACTTGGATGCTGAGGCTTTGTTCGAGGCAAGAAATGTTTTGCAAGAAAAGTGTCCCTTTAAGTAGTTGGTGGTTGTCAGTGAACATGAGACAATTGCAACATTTGTTTCAGGCTGACTATTTTAACCATGTTGGCTGCAATAACATTCAGAAAGTGCAGCTTCATGGTTCCAATTGCTTGCTACTGTGGGCAGGAGGGTGAGCAGTGCCTAAGAGATTATTACATGTTGCTTAACTGGAGTGCTGTCTATCTAAGATGAATAATACAAGTCTATACACAAACAGGAATGAATCACTTTGCATAACTAATGACTATTACGTGTGATCTTAATTTTTAGATTAGGTTGTATTGAGAAATATTAGGTTCTGCATCTCTACAGTGCACAGTTACAATGGCTGTGCAAGAAGCAGTGCCTTGCAAATACGGGCAACTTATGATAGCAGATAAATACAAGAAATGCAATGAATCCATTGGTCAATAGTAAAACAGCACAATTCAGAGTTTACAAGCAGTCAGAGGCCTAGAAATGTCTTAGTTCGTCTTCTTCTCTCACTAATATTTAAACCAGAGCAGTTCTGACTCAGATCACATGGCTGGCTGCCTGAGTATGACCAAGATGACCAGAGTTTGAGCTTTGCCTTGGGTGCTGGAAGAAGCGAGTGAAATGGATAGTCATGAGTACTGAACTGTGGTTCTCCAGTACTTGGGGGAGAGCGTGTTCAGGTTGGCCAATTACTACTCAGTAAATGTGGACTTGCAAAGCACTGAAATATCCATGTTTCGGGACATGGGCCTGGCACTTCAAAGCAAGTGATGCTACCATTCATTACTGTGTGGGTGATAGCATGATCCTTCACATGGAGGATATCAGATGCCCTACTGTGACAAACCTACTCATGCAAATCACCAAGGGTGGGGTAATGGTCTAAAATAGAAATATCGTCATTGCTATGATGCTTGCATATGTAAAAGCTATGTCCATGGCTGCCTGTATGATGGCCCATCATACAGGGATCATCCTCACACTGAGGACTTCCTAGTATCGGTTAACAAACTTGCTCAGGACAAATCATGGGAACAGCTTGATAGTCTGCAGGCAGAGAGGTAAAAGCACACCTAGAACTAGGGGAAAACTTTTCAAAAATACTACAAGGTCATATGGTGGCACATCATCCCAGCTACCAAGCAATGTGCCTGTAGTGCAGTGACAGGGCTACCTTAACTGATATGGTCTGAATGGCCATCCCACAAATTACAAGGCAGTCCTCGTCATGCACTTCCATTACTGCATATCTGGTGCTGATGGCACTGCCTTCTGATGAAGACAACCACAAGACTGTGACCAGACACTATGCATACCCTTATTGAAACAATGGCCTGTATAGAATTATTGAATTGTGTGGCTAGGCTTAAAAGGCCCTGTGTCATTCCTTCTCTGAGCCAGTGATCAAGGAGTCTCAATCCTCACCATGGACACTGGTGGGAGAACATTCAATTTGAGAGAAACACACACGGTCAGTATTTTTAGATGCAGGTCTCTGTAACCAGCACAATTACCCTTAAGAGCACACAGGGAACACACTTCAGTCCTGGGGCTGGACTCTCCCCACAGGTCCCCAATAAGAATTCACACTGACCATTAAGGAGCTCTGTGTCCCTTTTCCAAGTAGCTGACACACACACGCTGAGAGCTGATTTTCACACACACACACACACACACACACACACACACACACACGAAAAGGCTGGCACCGATTACCTGCTCGGCCACCTTTGTCCAGACTATAGGGTAGTTACACTGCCACCAGCCAGCTACTCTAAAGCTCTTAAGGGTACTCAGTTATACTGAAGAAAATAATTACTAATGCAAATGGTAGTGTTTCAGCAATACAGCAAGACATTTATGTGAACAAATTGTATTTTTTTTTTTACATAGAGTACACAGCCACAGTAAATTTATGCCAGTCGTACGATTTAACAGTGAGGTCAAAGGCATTTTTCTTCATGGTTTATACAATGTAAGCAGCCATCTTTTCCAGAGCAGGTTTGTTATGTTAACATGGTTGCCTTTAAGACCAGAGGTACTTAAATATACGTACACTGCTACAGGCTTTGCAAGAGGTAGCTGAGCCAAAACTGACTGCAGTAATGTCTTTTTGTACAAAACAAGTCATGTATTCCAATATCCACATAAGTACACAGTTATAACAGTGGCAATAAACTCCTTAATCTAAACCTCCTCATTGGTTGCAGTCTACATGCCTGGAAAACTGTCATTTTTCAAAACCCAATAAACCCTCAAAAAAAAAAAAAAAAAAAAAAAAAAAAAAAAAAAAAAAAAAAAAAAAAAAAAAAAAAAAAAAAAAAAAAAAAAAAAAAAAAAAAAAAAAAAAAAAAAAAAAAAAAAAAAAAAAAAAAAAAAAAAAAAAAAAAAAAAAAAAAAAAAAAAAAAAAAAAAAAAAAAAAAAAAAAAAAAAAAAAAAAAAAAAAAAAAAAAAAAAAAAAAAAAAAAAAAAAAAAAAAAAAAAAAAAAAAAAAAAAAAAAAAAAAAAAAAAAAAAAAAAAAAAAAAAAAAAAAAAAAAAAAAAAAAAAAAAAAAAAAAAAAAAAAAAAAAAAAAAAAAAAAAAAAAAAAAAAAAAAAAAAAAAAAAAAAAAAAAAAAAAAAAAAAAAAAAAAAAAAAAAAAAAAAAAAAAAAAAAAAAAAAAAAAAAAAAAAAAAAAAAAAAAAAAAAAAAAAAAAAAAAAAAAAAAAAAAAAAAAAAAAAAAAAAAAAAAAAAAAAAAAAAAAAAAAAAAAAAAAAAAAAAAAAAAAAAAAAAAAAAAAAAAAAAAAAAAAAAAAAAAAAAAAAAAAAAAAAAAAAAAAAAAAAAAAAAAAAAAAAAAAAAAAAAAAAAAAAAAAAAAAAAAAAAAAAAAAAAAAAAAAAAAAAAAAAAAAAAAAAAAAAAAAAAAAAAAAAAAAAAAAAAAAAAAAAAAAAAAAAAAAAAAAAAAAAAAAAAAAAAAAAAAAAAAAAAAAAAAAAAAAAAAAAAAAAAAAAAAAAAAAAAAAAAAAAAAAAAAAAAAAAAAAAAAAAAAAAAAAAAAAAAAAAAAAAAAAAAAAAAAAAAAAAAAAAAAAAAAAAAAAAAAAAAAAAAAAAAAAAAAAAAAAAAAAAAAAAAAAAAAAAAAAAAAAAAAAAAAAAAAAAAAAAAAAAAAAAAAAAAAAAAAAAAAAAAAAAAAAAAAAAAAAAAAAAAAAAAAAAAAAAAAAAAAAAAAAAAAAAAAAAAAAAAAAAAAAAAAAAAAAAAAAAAAAAAAAAAAAAAAAAAAAAAAAAAAAAAAAAAAAAAAAAAAAAAAAAAAAAAAAAAAAAAAAAAAAAAAAAAAAAAAAAAAAAAAAAAAAAAAAAAAAAAAAAAAAAAAAAAAAAAAAAAAAAAAAAAAAAAAAAAAAAAAAAAAAAAAAAAAAAAAAAAAAAAAAAAAAAAAAAAAAAAAAAAAAAAAAAAAAAAAAAAAAAAAAAAAAAAAAAAAAAAAAAAAAAAAAAAAAAAAAAAAAAAAAAAAAAAAAAAAAAAAAAAAAAAAAAAAAAAAAAAAAAAAAAAAAAAAAAAAAAAAAAAAAAAAAAAAAAAAAAAAAAAAAAAAAAAAAAAAAAAAAAAAAAAAAAAAAAAAAAAAAAAAAAAAAAAAAAAAAAAAAAAAAAAAAAAAAAAAAAAAAAAAAAAAAAAAAAAAAAAAAAAAAAAAAAAAAAAAAAAAAAAAAATAAAAAAAAAAAAAAAAAAAAAAAAAAAAACATCAGAATGGTCCACATCTGTAATAAAAAGCAAATACATTAAGACAAAAGAACTATACTAGAACACCCCTGAAAAAAAAAAATTAGCCTTTAAAAACACAAAAACCCTAAAAAAGAAAAAGTACATGGTTATGGGTAAACAATGGTTATGGTAAAATTAAGTACAAGAAGAGATTCAATTGTGATAGTAAGGGCATTGTTTATGTTGCTTTGTGCCAACAGTGTACTTTTTTTTACATTGGCAAAGCCATCAGACAGTTTAGGTACAGGATTTTCAGCATTATTATGACATTAGTAAAACGATGAGGAATGCCCTTTATAGACATATAAAGGGTTTTCCTTGCATTCATTTAAATTTTCTGTTTTAGATAATGTTGATGTTGCCCCTAGAGGTGGTCCCCGTGATATTTTTCTTGAATTCCTGGAGCTTAGATGGCAGCTTAGGTGTAATGCTACCCGTTCTCAGGTCATAATAGTGTCATTTCCATTTACAAAAGATCTCCTCAAGCCCAAATCTGTTTGCCATTTTAAATTTTAAACACATATATTTTATGCATTTGTATTTTATGTGTGTACTGCTCATGTTGTTGTTTTATATGTACTTAGGGAGATTTATATATTCAATTGATTTTATATATATATATATATATATATATATATATATATATATATATATATATCACGTTCTCTATATTTTTATGGTTTACAAGAAATATTTAACATGTATAGGTCATTTATTGTGTATGTTTTCATTTTTGTATTTGTTTTGGTAAGCATTAGGCATTTCACTTCAATTTTGTCTTAATGTATTAAGCATCAATTATTCAATGAATTCACAGTTGGCTCTTGGTGCTATTAATGTAATTGGTAGCGGTATTTATATGCTTGTTCAGTGTCTGGTTTTGTATTCTGAGGAAGTCCAAGCCATTTGGCGGATGAAAGCAGCCTAAATAAACTGTTTTTCCTACTGTGTTGGTGTTTTTCACAGTTGCCTTTATATTTCTGGTTTTGACTTTTCGCTTTTGATTTAAAAATGATTTCAATGCAACTTCCTCTAAATAGCCTGACAATTCCTACAAGGAAGAGAGTAAAAACAAATGAAATGCAATTTGGCTATCTAAAAATAGTAGAATGCTAAATCAGGATAAATAAGTGTGGAAAGACTGGTAGAAAATACAATACATCACAATATCTCACAAACAAACATCAGAATGGTCCACATCTGTAATAAAAAGCAAATACATTAAGACAAAAGAACTATACTAGAACACTCTGAACAATAGCTAACACAACCCTAAAAGATTGCAGTCATCTATTAAAGGAATCTTGCATCTTGACTGCAAAATTCAGCCCTAATCTCTCCCAAATACTTCGTCACCAAACCTACAATAGAATTAATCTCTTATTTCAAAGATAGTATAGTGTTCTGGTAAACCAAGGATTCCCGACATCTAATTCAGAAGCCTGCCCAGTAGCCAAGCGATATCACTGTAATGACTTTCACCTTCATACCAGTGCCTCATTCTGTATAACACGTCACAAACTCAAACCATGCTCGAAGCTTCAGCTACATGCATCTTCCCAAGTGAGTACCTAAATAAAATAGCCAGGCATTAGCATTGCTGATCTTGTCTCAGTCCTTATAAATGGGTCAGTCTTGGAATCCCATGGTCCCTTTCTTTGTAAACAATCAATCACATTATCTATCTACCGCAAAGTAGGGAATTCAACAGACATCAGTAACCTTACACACTGGCAGCAGTCTTACTGGTAGGTTCATGGGAGAATAGTTGGCCAATTGCTCCTTAAGTCAGAATCAAACAGTGTATTCTGTGTTTATGAGTTGAATACCTTCACCATCATGCTCCTCATACACTGGATATGCACCTCCACCCCAACAGTCAACCCTGAAAATTGAACCCTTAGAACTCCTTTACTCTTTCCCCAGTCAATCACTAGTCTATCTTCACCTTCTCTCTACCACACTAACTCCCTCTCTGCTGTCACTCTGCTAAGCCTGCATTATCCCTACCTTAGGCCTTCTGCCTCCCTTCGGTACCCTTTGTTACTTTCTTTAATCACTGCTAACACACCAGTAAATTGCTTACATATTTACACACATTTTTCTATTCCTACATTCAAACCATGATTGTAAAACAATTTTTCATTGTTTTCATCAAATGTATTCCATGTTATCATCAAAGTATTCTGTGATTATTACATTTATTTTAATGTATTATCATACTGTTTTATACTCCTGTATTGTGTGGTAAAATCACATGTAATTAAAATGTGGAGCTTTTCCTGGGCCTCCACTGAAAAATGGGCTCATTTCAGACCCAGTGGACTTTCCCGGTAAATAAATGCAAGCAATACATAAATAAAGAAATAAATAAACCCACCTCTCTGGAAACACTTGAAAAACATGTCTTCCATACTCTCCCATAGGCACTACTAACCATTTACTTCAACCCTTATAGATACTCTTAATAAAGAGATAACGACAAACTAGTCTCTCCCTTATTTCTATACTTATCTACAGCCTTCAAGACAATTTGTCACAGCAAACATCAGACTGAAAAAGGGCAAAAGCAATACTACTGGTTAATATCTACTTCAAACTGCTCAACTATCCCAGATTTCACCTCAAACTATCCCCTTCCCTTATAAAATGTTTTTGATTTTCTGGTAAAATCAACGAAGATTACAGTCAGTCCATATTAATCCAGACATTAGAGTTTCCATACTTAGTCTTTAGGAAATCCATGTTGTTGAAAAGCAATCGGGTTATTCGCCAACTAACATGAAGTAGGGTAATACTTAAAAGTTATATCTTGATTTCAGACTTGTACAGACTCTGGTGGTCATCTGTCTAACCTATGTGAAAATATAATTTCAGTGAAAATCAGGGTAAACACACAAATATCAGCTACCCAAGAGGAGAGTTGAAAACAGGGACTGACATAAGAAGAAACACATTCATTTTAATGATGTGCTTCCCCTGCAAGCAGTAGAACCAAAAACCTCTTGAATGTATGAGTTGTTAAGGTTTTAGAAACTGACATGTCAAAATGGCCTGAAACACAAAAAAGCAAAAGTACATTAAAAGTATTTGGCATATACTTTTTTTTATTGTGAGTCAATATAAACATGTTATGTTCTTGAAATGCAGTCACCAGTGCACATATACTGTCTGTAAAATACCATGCATATACATTTGTTCAAGTCTTCTTGACACACTGCAAAGATCTCAGCCTTCAGTGCAGACAAGACAGCACATACTCCTTCTCTACTCCCACATACTGCAACTCCATGCCCAGGTCAATGCAAGAGTCACCAGGAATGCAGGCCTCAAGCATGTGTTATGCCCACTAACTCTGCCTCCATACTGAGGATGTGACTTTAGTCAAAAAGGTTTGCAGTCTTATAGGAGTTGGAAAAATCAACTGAGAGCTGCAAGGACATTTTAGCTTTGCCACTTCTACCAACCCCTTAAGCCTTTTCTTTCTTTTTTTCAAGAAGGGCCAGGCCATTCATGTCCAGTGATTAATTTATGACATTATGTGAATACCCAACCAGTTATCCTTTTACAGGCAAGACAGTGTGTCAGACTGTTTAACTTGTAGAGTTAGTTTGTTGTGGTAGACGGCATAGGTGGGTAGAAAGCTGCACAGTATTACAAATCTATACCTCCCACCGTATGTGCTGTTATTTGTTGGAATGGATTTATGTCTATGGTCCTAGTATTATTGGGGCATTTGGTTTATGCAGGTATAAGAGTTTTTGGATTACTGCATCATTTGTAACAAGCAAAGCCTCCTTGCCTCCAATCTGTGAGTAAATAACATGATAATCCTGCCCCTAACTCTAACCTGCCTACAAGGGCAGGCTCAGGGATTCCTCCTCCTGCCCCTATTGCCTAAGTGGAGGCCTTGGAAGATGGTGGGGAAGCTGTGTGACCCTTAGCAGTGATGTTCCTGCCAACAGCTGTTTCCATAGGATCATATTGTGTAGCATGGCACATGCACTATGAACATGTGCACACATGTGGCTGGAGAGTACTACGCAAGGCTCCACTAGATATGTCAAGGCAGAGGAACCGTGACTTGAGAGATCACAAACACATGCACTATAATGTTCCCAGTTTGTGCATGTATGGTGTTTGCATACTTTATAACTGGAGTGTGCTGCATATGCTATAATAGCCTGTGTGATGATTGGCTGACTATGATACATTCCACCTGCCAGCTATATTATTGAGGGGGTCTGAATGGCCACTGTGAGTGACAGAGTCCATATTAGTGAAATGTAGTTAATTTCCTTTATTCTGCGTTAGCTTCCTTTTTTTTCTCTATTTCTGCTGTGTTTAAAAGCCACACAGTGCACATGACTATATAGCTAGAACCAGGGAAGATTAAATTAGTTTTTTCTGTATTGATGTCAGAACTTTTTGTATCTGTATTATTTTAAGTATTTCTCTGTGATCTCTGAACTCTTTGACTAGCACTGTGAAGTAAGTGGCCATTGGTCTTCGTGTTTGTGTTATTTATTATTAAATATTGTTAAACCTTTCAACTGTGGCTGTTTTGTGTAGAGATAATTTAAAGTTCTAGAGTACATTGCATGTATATAGTGATACTGGCCAAGCTTTCACCCAATAAGCCTTGACTGTTCAGTTGCACTTACCATTTGGACAATAATATCACACAGAAATAATTGGACACACTCTTTGTTAAGGGCCTTTAGTAGCTGATAAATATTAGTGGAGTGGTGGCAAGTGGTGGCACTCAATCAGCAGTATAGTCTGCAGAGTAAAATGGGCACAGCTGGAGAACCTGTGCCAGCCTTCCCCCAGAGGTGTCTGTGTGGTTGTATGTAACTCTTATGTCAAAGTATGTGTGTGTCAGCTACTTGGGCAGGGACACGAGGCACTGGTTGGACAGTGAGGGTGCCGGAGGTTTTGTAGCTACTCCACTAGGCTGAGATCTGAACCCTGTAGCTATGCCAGTGGGGAGTCTTTTGGGACCTGGAGAAAGAAGTGTTGAGAAAGTCCTGCCACAGACTGACTGTGATCTCTGCCATGCTCTTAAGGGAAATTGTACTTTTACCAGTGTGTGTGTTTATTATCTTTTCCCTAAATGGATGCCCCTCACTGGGTGTTAGTGGTGAGGATTGAGGCTCCTTGTTTGCTGGGCCAGTACGGCATCACAAGAATCACCATAAAAGTTGTGGAGTTTTGATAACTTTGAGGCAATATTTTATCTGGGCTGACCTGAGTGAGGCAAGATTAGAATAAGGTTGAACGATGTTGGATAGGGTTGGGCAATAGTTTGGTTTATGGATAACAGAGTGAGCTACTATTAGCTGGTTTAGGGTGAATATGTTTGAGAATTCAATCCAGTTGAGTTTTTGAGGGGTGATGCAATGGTCATCTCTGTGGGGAAGGTTAATGGTAAGCAGAATTGAGGTGATTTTATTATAGCAAGCTTCTAGGTTATTCAAGTCAGATTTATGAATGTTGGTGAAGATTTGAGAACAGTAGAGAAGGGTGGATAGTAGGTAAGTTCTGGCAGTGGCTATCCTTGCATGATTAGATAGATATGGTTTAGTCCTATAGAGACACTTAATTATGTGTGTGTG
Source organism: Protopterus annectens (assembly GCF_019279795.1). NCBI lineage: Eukaryota > Metazoa > Chordata > Ceratodontiformes > Protopteridae > Protopterus > Protopterus annectens. Next base: position 1,084,339,365 of record NC_056730.1, on the reverse strand, counting down.
GACTCTTTTTGATTGTTAAAACGAAATGTGTCTGTCAAATTTTAGGTTGCAGCCTAGGGTAACACCAATGAGTGTAAGTATGTTTCACAGAGTTCAATTTTGTACCATTGGAGGCAAAGCTAGAGAGATGAGTTTGTTTGTTTTTATTGGCAGAATTAGAAAATACCGTAAGTTTGATCTTGTTAGGGTTTAGAATGAGTTGGTGGTTTGATAGATATTTTTCAATATTATGTAGGGCAGTCTGAGACTTTTATTTATGGAGTTCATTTAAGGATAGGGGTGGAGCAAATAAGGGAATCATCAGCATATTGAATGATAGAGGCAGGTGAAACTGGCAGTATAAAGATCATTAGTAACGATAATAAAGGAAGTGGGTATAAAATCCGAGCCCTTGTGGGATGCCAACGGGTGATGGGCAAATGGGTGATAGTTTGTGTTTAAATTCCCCATATGGTGGCTTGTTTACGGTTGGAGAGGTGAAAGAAGCTTAGCTGTGGAACCAGTGTAGGGATTGGAGCTAGTTGAGAGAGGCAAGTTTGTTCAGGAGTATTTGATGAGATACAGTGTCAAAGGTTTTAAATATATCAAGGAAGGTGGCAGAGACAAGGTGGTATATTGTTTTTGAGGTGGTTTACAGTATTGGTGAAACTTAATAGGGCAGAGTTAGGGATTACTGTGTTTGGAGGCCGAAACCATGATGAGTAGAAGATAGAAGGGTTAGTGTGTTAGAAGGTGGTCTAATGTCTGTTTACGTAGGCATTTTTCTAAGATTTTGGCAAGTGGAGAAAGTATAGCTATAGGCCTATAGTTGGAAAGGTCAGTGCAGGACCCTCCTTTGTGTATGGGGTATGGCATGAGATATTTTCAGCAAAGGGAGGACATACTTTTCAGAGATAGAGTACGGGTCAATAAGAATAGATATAGGTTAAGAGGTATCTGATTTAGTGGCAAGTTTAAGAAGATTCACCATGTAACTGATCTGCAGCAGAAATACATGGTTTTATTTATTTAGGAGGTTTTGTATATAATTAGTTTGGATCAGTTTAAGAGAGAAAGGAGGGAGTATTGGGGCTCCAGTGGGTGGTGAGGTGGAGTGGTAGGAAAGTGGAAATGAAAGTATTGTTTAGTAATGAGGTGATGGAGGTGATGAAGTGGTTATTGAATTATGTAGTAAAGCACAGTTTATGGTAGAGCATTTAGTTGTTGGGCTGGAGTGGATGGTTTTACCTGGGTTTAGAGGAGGAGGTTGATTGGTTTACTTAGAATCTTTGAGGGTTGTTCTGATATTTTAGTTGGCATGTTTGGAAGTAAGTCTTTTTGTCATGTCTAATTTGGTTTTTGGACTGATTTCTGAGATGCCGGTAGGTTGTGTAATTGTTATTTTTGTCTTTGCGATAGCAATACCAGGCTTTGTCCTGCTGTTTAAGTAGGAGAATAGTCTCTTTAGATAAGTAGCAGAAGTTGTTTGACTTGGGAGTGAATTTTTTGAAAGGATCAAGATTATTTAGAATTTGCAGAGCATTAATAAAAGTACTGAACTGCAAGATCCAATTGTATGGTTTTCAGGGGTGATCAGTCATATTCATGTAAAAGGGGTGTTAAATAGTGAGGGGGGGAAGAACTCTTTTTATTACGGTGTATATTGATAAGGTAATGTTATTTATACCCTATGTACTTTCTTTTCTGATAAGGTATGTGGGGTGGTGGTCACTAAGAGAATCAGAGGCAACCTGTGTCATAGTTATTGTTGGATTTATTTGTTAAGATCCAGTCAAGAGTACAGAATGCTTGTTTGTGACCTTATCTATGTGCGTAGGTTGAGAAATATTTTGGGTAAAAGGCATAAAAAGGTTGATAAAGTTGGTAGGAATAGGTGTAAAACCTGCTGGGTCAAGATTAAAGTCACCAAGTATTACAGTCTCTTGAGAAAAATTGGAGGATGCCCATTCTAAGGATGTTTTCAATGTGTGAGAGGTTGTTGAAGTGAGTGTATAGGAGATAAATAGCTATTAAGATAATGGATTTTTCATGTTGATATGTAAGGATGTTGGTAAGATTTCCGCTTTTATGAACTTAAGGTTGAGGTGAGGAGCTAGGAACTAAGTTGAGGTGGTCCTTATACATTAGTGGCAATACCACCACCACATTTGGATAATCTATCCTTTCTGATAAGACAATGGCACAGGAGAAAGTATATTCCTCAGTTTTTATATGTGGCTTGGAGCCAAGTTTCTCTCTAGTAATTATGGCTATGTCTGGGGAGTACAGTGCAAGAGCAGCATGGAATTCTTATTGTACTTTATTGAGGAGGCTTCTAAGATTGGAAATGTATTACAAAAGTAGGTCTGAGCTAGGGATGATTTGAGTAGTGTGATGAGGTAGTTAGTACTGGTAGAGTCATGGTGGATGAGTTGTGTCGGTAGTAGTGGGAGTGAGTAGGGCCTGGCTTGTTTCAGTGTGTATGTTAGACTGGAGTTTAATAAGGCAAGTGAGCCAGTGGAAGTAAAATATTTTAGTTTGGACAAAAGCCAGTAGTGTTCATGAAAGGAAATGTGAGGGACTACATGAGAGTGATAGTATTTGGGTGTGAAATAGTATAGAATTAAAAATGATTAAGTATATGAGGAGGCAGAATGTACTGTATCTCTACGTTAGCATCATGACCTTTAGAAGTTGGCGCTTTCATGGAACTTTTCATGTTGTTAGAGTAGTTTTGACCTCATGGCATTGCCTGTAAGGGCACTATGGGAGAGGCAAGAGCCCTTTGCCAGAAGCCTGAAGCCCAAGGGAGACAGATGCATGCCATCTCTGGTAAAGCACTGTGGTCTGTCTGGGTACATGAGACAGTTTCTACACTACCTTTCATTTTATTTCTTTTGTGTGTATGCCAACCTATATATAGTATAGTCTGGATTTGACTGATCTTATTATTTAAGTAAACTTCACTTATTAACTTTTTGAGCTTTTCACAGTATGGCATTCTTTTATTTATACACAGTTATGTATCAGGGAAAATGGTAAGCATTATGTACAATGTTGGTTAAACTGTGTGACACACATCTCCAATTACACTGCTAGACCTATTACCAGTACAAGAGTAATTTAGCCATTTCATATTTGGTTTTAATTTAACAGCAGCAAATAACCGAATATCCCTCATGGCTATTCATGGAGTGAAGGCAGTGCTATTGTAGACAGGGTGTAAAGAAAGTTGTAATGGTATTGAGAATTTTAAGCCAGCCATCCCTGGGAAATGTGCATGTATGTAAAAATTATTAATTTATGAAAGAGATTTCACAGAGTGAAAAGGGCCACTGGAAGACTTCTGACTCAGCAGACACAGTGGTGAGACAGGGACTAGAGGATCATAATTCTGTGAATTAATTATTAAAATAAAGTCTTATACACTTTCTTGCTATTATTTCACCCTTTGCTGATGCAGTGGGATTAAACTCCATTGGCGTCGATTGGGACATGCTGACATCAAACTTGGTGTCCTGTTAAATAAAGGTAACATTAGTGGCAGTAGTTTTAGCCCCATCTCTTTCACAGTGATGGCAGTGAATTGCCATCCTACCATCTCTAACATGGTATGTATAAACATGTTTACTCCCATCTCATTTTACTTAGTGCTTGTACTGTACTTTTGTTCCACTTTTCCCTCACTTAAAGGGCCCACTGGAGTTTAATGCACATTGCACAGAATAAGAAACAAATAGAATAAAAGATTTCCAAAGTAAATGTCAAGAGACTCAAGAATTCTGCTTTGGAACTGCAACAAACTAAGGCTGTCAGAAGCAGCTGTACACCAGGCTCCTAACTCAAAGTACCACAAAGTGATAGACCAAGAAGGTGCTGTCAGAATAACCTACAGCTTTTGGGTACCTGTAAGTGAATAAGTAACACATAATGCTATTTGATACACTGGAAATGTTCCTGGCTGTCTGAGCATTACTCTCCAAAAAATGAGGCTAATACTGAGAGCAAAGTTCACAGCAGTATGCCCAAAGCATAGCCACCATAGTTCTCACGCCAATCACTGGAGCCACGCCCACTCCTGCGCAGAACTGAAGGTGAGCCAGTACACTACACTGTCGCCCAAATTTTTGCCTCACATTTTTGGTCTTTTCCTTATAAAATTTGTGATTGTCTGGATTTTTGTGGCAAATCAATGACTACTAAACTCACTAAATGACAGGCATTAGGGTTTCTGATGTCCTTTCCTTCAGAAAATGTGTGGTAACGCAAGACATTTTATTCTAGTAGTTTTCTAAGTTTATAAGAGTAATTTTTAAAATTTGCCCTTCCCCATTAGTTTTGGCTTTGTCTATTTCTTTGTAATGGCGATAGTGTAGTGTACTGGCTCACCTTCAGTTCTGTGCAGGAGTGGGCATGGCTCCGGTGATTGACGTGAAAAGTTGCATATGAAATGAGGCATGATTGACATGCCATTCATATTAGGCAGTGACATCATGTATACAATTAATGTGGCTGAATGTAACACAATTGTAGGGATATTTCACTATTACTGAGTTGTTTCCATTTGCTTTATTTTTTGCATGCAGCAACTTGTAGCATTTTGAATGAAGCCAATACATTTGAAATGGCAACCAAGAATGTTTATTTATTTCATACTAACGTGTAGTCTTAGAGATTGTGTGTATTTTCTTGTGTAGAAGGAATTGTCCTTGTCATGCTTGAGTCTCATAGGAAACCATAAGTTTGCTGCAATTGAAAAGCTTCCAACCCTGGCTGGTATGCTACTCTGTGTTATACAGCAGGTGGTTCTTGGGGCCTGTGGCAATTATATGATTTTAAAACTTGCATAGAGGAGTGGTGTTTGTGTGACAGGTCTTAGAGCATGGATGCCCGTTTCCTGTCACTTGAGTTGCGAAGAGTATTTTGAGGTATCACATTGGTTGGTAGGATAGCGTTGTCGCCTCACAGTAAGACGTTGTCCTGTTCGATTCTCAGCGAAAGCGTCTTCTGTGTGGAGACATGCGTGAGTGGGCA
>NC_056730.1:1084310131-1084333852 GCF_019279795.1 Protopterus annectens | reverse complement strand
AGGTGACACTGGTACTTGTCCTACATTGTTGGGATGCATACAGGTCACACTGGTACTTGTCCTACATTGTGGGATACATACAGGTCACACTGATACTTGTCCTACATTGTGGGGATACATACAGGTCACACTGATACTTGTCCTACATTGTGGGGATACATACAGGTCACACTGATACTTGTCCTACATTGTTGGGATACATACAGGTCACACTGATAGTTTTCCTACATTGTTGGGATACATACAGGTCACACTGATACTTGTCCTACATTGTTGGGATACATGCAGGTCACACTGGTACTTGTCCTACATTGTTGGGATGCATACAGGTCACACTGATACTTGTCCTACATTGTGGGGATACATACAGGTCACACTGATACTTGTCCTACATTGTTGGGATGCATACAGGTCACACTGGTACTTGTCCTACATTGTTGGGATGCATACAGGTCACACTGGTACTTGTCCTACATTGTTGGGATACATACAGGTCAAGCTGATACTTGTCCTACATTGTTGGGATGCATACAGGTCACACTGATACTTGTCCTACATTGTTGGGATGCATACAGGTCACACTGGTACTTGTTCTACATTCTTGGCATGCATACAGGTCACACTGATACTTGTCCTACATTGTTGGGATGCATACAGGTCACACTGGTACTTGTCCTACATTGTTGGGATGCATACAGGTCACACTGATACTAGTACATTGTTTTGATACATACAGGTCACACTGGTACTTGTCCTACATTGTGGGATACATACAGGTCACACTGATACTTGTCCTACATTGTTGGGATGCATACAGGTCACACTGATACTTGTCCTACATTGTGGGGATACATACAGGTCACACTGGTACTTGTCCTGTATTGTTGGGATGCATACAGGTCACACTGGTACTTGTTCTACATTCTTGGCATGCATACAGGTCACACTGATACTTGTCCTACATTGTTGGGATACATACAGGTCACACTGATACTTGTACATTGTTGGGATACATACAGGTCACACTGGTACTTGTCCTACATTGTTGGGATACATACAGGTCACACTGATACTTGTCCTACATTGTTGGGATACATACAGGTCACACTGATACTTGTCCTACATTGTTGGGATGCATACAGGTCACACTGGTACTTGTCCTACATTGTGGGATACATACAGGTCACACTGATACTTGTCCTACATTGTTGGGATGCATACAGGTCACACTGGTACTTGTCCTACATTGTTGGGATGCATACAGGTCACACTGATACTTGTCCTACATTGTGGGGATACATACAGGTCACACTGGTACTTGTCCTACATTGTTGGGATGCATACAGGTCACACTGGTACTTGTCCTACATTGTTGGGAAGTATGCAGGTCACACTGATACTTGCCCTACATTGTTGGGATGCATACAGGTCACACTGGTACTTGTCCTACATTGTTGGGATGCATACAGGTCACACTGGTACTTGTTCTACATTGTTGGGATGCATACAGGTCACACTGATGCTTACCCTAAAACAGAATAATTTGTGAGTGGATTTTTGACTAAAGAAACATTCATGGGGCACCAGTAAACAGCAAATCAATTTGTCCACAAAAGCATTGGCTTCCCCTGGAATATGTTAAGGCACTTGGGACTAATGTGACTCTGTTGCCAACTGGCAGGCTTATATTGTATCATGGAGTAAAAACGGGTCTCTCACATTTGTTAATATACCACCTACCAGCATGTTATTAGAGTCAATGACAGTCATGCCCTGAGGATTTCTGAATAGCAGATAATGGGAAAAAGACAGTCTTCATCTCCAGAATTTCAGTGTAAAGGTTGAAATCCTAATATAGAGCCCCCCCACACCCTATGACAGGTATGTCTGTAGTGACTGACACCTGTGAATTTTTTAGGGAGTTCCCAAAGGAAAGTTAACTAGTATTAAACATTATTAGAACCCTGTAAGGAGACTTTAGAGACCTTTATGGATTGGGGCATGGGATCTAAGATCTGAGATCACTGAACTTGTACTAGCCATTGCAGCACCCCTATTATAAGCTTGGTATGGCATACCAAAGAAACAGCTATAACCATCATTCTCAAAGTAGTAAAGAAAACTGAGTTGAAACCGTATTTGAGTTTAGAGTCTTGGACACTTGGATAATTGGTCCTGTAGAGACAATATAAATTCCTGAGGAAGTTGTTTCTGACAGTGGAGTGTATCTCATGTTCATGCTATAAATGCAAACAGCTGAGAAGGTAGCAAGTAAAACTTCAATATTCTCTGTTATTCCCAGGGACTGGAATGATCTAAAAAAAAGATTCCCTGTAAATGGTCAGAGCCTGAACCAATGGAGCCATTCATCTATGTACAGGAAGATCCTAACTTCCTATAGCCTTTGGTGAGCTGCATCTACAGGCATACACTTAGTGAACATCCTTGGGGCTGAGCTGAGAGTGGGCCCTACCTGCAGGTATAAATACCATCTGAACTTTGGCCGTTTGGGTGTTTAAGTAGATTTATTGGAATTTTAAAGTGCACATGCAGTCTCCGTCTGCTATACATGAAAGGATAAACTGCTCCTGGACTATTCATTAAATTTGTTTGGGAATAAATGTGTTAAGGCCAATGAGGTCTAGAAATTGGGTGAAGTTTGTCATGTTTTGGGGCATCAAAAAGAACTTGCACTTGTTTTCTGAACTGTTATGGTCTTATGGGATCCATTGGATGGCTCTTTCCAAAAGGACGTTAGAGATTTCTTCCTTGCAGTGTTTTTCTGAACAGGTACAACATCACGCAAGTGAGGAGATGGCAAGATAGGATGGGTCTAAAGGGATTTTGTACCATTTGAATGCTACTGTTTTTATCTACCAGACATTGGTGATGGAAGTCCAGGCTGATAGGTGGAGGAACAGACTGCACCTTACTGCCTTCAGATAGGGAGAATTGGACAAAAGCTCAGAACTGCTGCTGGCTGCTTATGGTTGGATTGTGGCTTGCTGGGGAGTACCAAGGACCCTTGCCTCTGGGTCTGTGACCCTGCTGAGAATAGCTCTGGATACTGAATTTCTTTCTAGCTACATTTTGCTACAGCAAGAGCTGTATGCCATGCCAAAATCACTTGCAACACTGGTTCTTCTTCATCCTAGAAAATTTACACTGTGAAGACTGAAATGTCACATCTACAGCCATGAGGGTCTTACCCTGCTTCTAAAACAACTCCTGTACCATTTATGAAAGATAAAACAGACAAGAAATTTGAGCAACTAAAACATTCTCAATAGTATACTCAGTGAGATTTGTCAGTTTTAACATGTGCTGGCAGATTGCTATGTCAGACCCAGCACCCCTGCCATCTTCTTTATTGGCATTGTAAAGGACGCACACACACCTTCAGGTGGGTCATGTTCAAGATGGTTTTGGCTTAGGACTAAAACTTGTCTTTTAAGTCCCTAACCAGTAACTCCTCTACTGTATAGTGCAATTCATTTGCAAGGTCACACAATATTATTGGTGAAATTCAGTACCCACATGGCTGACATAGCAGATATATAAACTTGTTTCCAAAAGCTACCTTTCAATGTGGTGCCTTGTCTGGGAGAAGGGCAGTTGGGCTGTTGTTGTGGGAACCTTTTTCAGGGCTGCTGCTGAAATTAACTTGGTAGGCTTGGGATACTCCAGCAAAAAGCTCATACTCTTGGAGGCAAATTATGTGATCAACATTTTTGGGGACAAGGCTATCTTAGTGGCATACAAACTAAAAATCACAAATAAACTAAGTCACGAAAAAGCAGTAAGCCTCCAGAGACCAAGAAACTCAAAGAAGTGAAAATAAATCAACTCCTTCTTGTCTTAACGTGGATTTATTGAAAAAACACAGCCAACGTTTTCGCCACCGCCAAAGCAGTAGCTTCCTCAGAGATGCAGTATGGAAAAAGCGCCACAACTTTTAAATGTTTGCTAAAATACACCCACTATGGCGTCACGTTGTTCCTTAAAAAAACAGTGTTAACCATAAAGCAATCAGGTAGCGTCTTCTCACTTAGTATTCCTGCAGGCATCTTAGTGGCATCTTTGAAACCATCAAACAAGGAAGGAAATAATGCCTTTAGGGATGATATAGCCTCAGTTGTTCATCCTCCCACTGGTGCATGAGCTTTAAAGACTTCCCAAATTTGCCACATTCCTCATCAGCCAAGACCTTCAGTGAAGAATCAGTATGTTTATAGTTTTGAAGGGCTCTCCTAGATCTTTTCAGAGGAGGACTTGGAAAATGAGGAGACCTTTCTAGGGTAAACAGTATAAAATGTACACACACACACACACACACACACACACACGCACACACACACACACACACACATTCACCAGAGTATATCTTTATAAATGTGCCTCAAAATATATGAAATTAACATAGATTCTCACTGCAGTTTACCACAAAGTAACAAGGAGTTGTTGAAATAATTTAAATATGTTATACATAGCATCATAGGAGGTTACTAAGCTAATGGCTCTAGAGCTTTTTTTAAGCTTAGCCATTCATGTTCCAGTGTTCCCAATTATCAATGCCAAAGGACTACAATGGCTTTAATATATGCCCGTGCCTTAGGGCAACTACAAGCTACCCCTGTCCATAAGAGACACAGGTGACAAGCTGAGATGAATTTGTGATTTCCCATCTATTGGTCCAAATTGCATTTGAACAGACTTGGGGAAGAGCTCTGTCTCACATGAGTGGGGAGTCTGTTCCAGAGAAGGGCAATCTCTGAGACACATACCTGTCCCAAAAACATATTTTGTTTATATCACAGATGAAGTTTGATGTGCTCCACATTGGTCATGTTTATTTCACCCTATATTCTTTTAGTGAGGAAACTATGTGGCTGCTCCAGCTGTTGCAGATGCCTGGTAAGGTGCATGCTGAAAGGTATATCCTACACATTTATTGGTCTATTGAGGGCAGAGTATAGTGGTACTATAATTTGTTTAGATCTGGATGCTATGACATTACTTAGAAGCTGAGCCACACAGATGGATTTTCTCACCTTCACCAAGTGTGCTCTTAGGGGAGTGTTATTAATGCTGTAATTTGTAGGGGTGGTCATCTTCCCAAGGGTAATAACGCATTTGTTTTGCATTGAGTTTTAGCCCATAGCTGTGGCACCAGTTATTTGTGTCTGACCCTCCTGAACGATATCTACATATTTGGGTGATTCACTGCACCCAGCTTGCAGTTGTCAGCAAATTTGGTCAGCCAAAGGCCCTCTACATTTGCCCTGTCTTCAGAGAAGTAGATTCTAAACAAGAGAGGTCCCAGTACCAAGACCTGTGGGACACCACTAGTAACAAGCCTCTTGGTAAAGGTGGATTCCCCTACCATAACTTCATGTGTCCTATCCATGAGCCATTTGTCTATCCATTGGGTGACATAGGGAATTATTTCTTAAATTTGTAAGTTTGTCTATAATACCTGCGAGAGGTACTGAATCAAATGCCTTTGCCAGGTCGAGGTAGGCAGTATATGCTGTTTTCCACTTCTCAAAGAAGGCCATCAGATTTAGAAGCCATGATCTGCCCTTGAAGAAACCAAACTGGGATGAGTCCAGTGTTTGAAGATTTCTTATGTGTTTTTATCAGGTTCATGATAATTCTTTTCATGGCCTTTCATATAAGACAAGTCAAACGTCTGGGTCTGTAATTCCCTGGATCTGCTAATTGTCCCCCTTTATGCAGAGGGCTGACCACTGCATTCCTCCTTTCATTAGGGACAAAGCCTGTCTGGTGACTGTGATTGAATAGAAGTTCTAGTGAGCCTTGACAAGTTATGTTTTAAGCTATTTAAGAGGCATCCTGAGATATTATTAGGACCCATCAATGCAGTGTTTTTAGGTTTGGAAAGTGCAGTGAGGACCTGTTCTTTAGTGATAGTTGAGAGAGAAATGGAAGAGGATATTTCCTGTAGGATAAGTAGAGGTGATGGGGGGTTGAAACTGGAGCTAAATGTATCAGCCAGAAAATTTGCTATTTCCCCAGTTCAGTATAGGGAGCCCCATTTACTATTAGTTCAGCACACTATTAGGTGTTCCCTAAAGGTTGCATACATAACTGGAAAATGCTGTATGCTTATCCTTAGCCAGGGAGGCTATTTTTTTTGCCTTGAAGTTGGCTTTGGTGGACTTGATTAGCCCTGTGAATTGCTTGTTGGAACTGATGAGGGAATTTTTCCCGTTGGTACAGCCCTTCCTAGTTTTTGGACAGGACTTTCTTTCTTTTGTTGTACAACCTATTTATACTGGGGGTCCACCAAGAGGGCTAATTATTGGAACTTTTCCTAAGTATGTTTTAGATTCATACTACTGTTTTTGTGCAGTTATATACATGTTTTACATGGTTTTGTAAACACTAAACACTACTGTGTAGGGCACAATGTTCTATGAGTTAAAGGGGACTTGGAATTTAGGTATGCCATCACTTAATAGGAGGTAGTTAGCCTTGGAAAAGTTCTTAAAGGTTCTATAGTTTTATGGGTGTTTGGACTTTATATTTATTTCAATGGTGACTGCTTTGTGATCTGATCTGACATGTGAGGACACTACATTAAAGGAGGTGCAATGTTCTCTCATATTTGTGCAATGTTCCCTCATATTTGGGAGTAACAGATGCAGGATATTTGCACCCCTAGTAGGTGTGTAGACTATCTGTTACAGAATGTGTGCATTAACAAAATCCAGGAATCCTTGAGCCTGCTTGGCTGTCTATGTATTGCAGTTTTTGGTTGGAAAGATGAAATCACTCATAAATATGGTGTTGGGCTGAATGGTGAGTAACTTCAGTACATTCAAGCACATGGTATGAGTATCCTAGGTCATAGGCAGGAGCCTAAAGCTAGCAACAATATGGTATGGGACTTTAACTAGGGTTGGCTGGATATGGAGCAGCTCAAGTGTGTCATATACATCAGACTGCAAATCTTTATAAATTATGTGCACCTGGAATGTCACTTGCCACTCAACAGCGGACAGACACATTATTGCATTTTGCAGCAAACAAAAGTTAGAATTTGCCTTGATTAATCCTTGTTTTCTTAACAACTCCATCCATAATAGTAGTGCTTTGCATATTCTTAGCACAATTCTGCCAATAATCTTAGTTCATAAACTAACAACATAAACATCCACAGCTTTATAATAACCCTACTCTTAATTTTAATTATGTAATTCTTATCGGAGCCCAATTCATACAAGTAGTAAATATCCTAATCCGTCCCTTAACATTAATATCTATCTTAACTCCAACTGTAATACTAACACCAATCTTATTCTGAACTATAGTACTACTTGCAGTCATAAATCTGACTCCAGACCTATAATTCACCCTAGCCAAAACCACAACCACAACCATAACCTTAACCCTAACCCAAGCTGAACATAACCCAAATTTAGCACCAATTCAAAATATAGTTCTAACTCTATCACTACTAATAAAACTATTCATAACTTTACTATTAGTATTCATTACAAACCCAGTCATAATCTTAACAATAACTCTAGCTCTAGTCCTCTTCATAGGTAAGGCCATTGGCTCTTCTGCACAGCAGAACTGCACTGAAATAGAATTCAATTTCTCTACTTCTATAGTTCGGTTTTTAAGTACATGGTATCATCCAGTCAATCCTTTGAGGTGCTGCTTTCAGCTCTCCCCCTCTCTCCTAGGACACAGCTTATAGCCGTCCTCATCCTCTTCAGAAAACACACTTTCTATAGATGACGTTATTTCATAGGGTTCTCACAGCAGACTGTAGTGTTACTGTAGGCTGCACAGTCTGAGGTTGATTTCTGCCTAGTATTCTTTACTGAAAATTGGAATGCTGTTTTTTTCCTGGAATGTATGTGCATCAAGTTCTGTTCTAAATTCCATAAGTAAAACACTTAGAAAACACAGAAAGTTTCAACTTTCACCAATTTTTCCAACTGGCAGATGGAGTTATGATGAAAACTGTAGTTCTCTGGGGCTGCACTAGTGGCGTAGAGGGATAAAACCCTTACTATGCCTCAGGGGACCCAGGTGGGAGTAGCGGCTTGCATGACTGATGGAGTGGCAGGGAGGCCATGCTCATCCTGAGTGAGAGGGTGCTTGTTGATGATGCTCCCCAACAGGAGTCATGGTACATAGAGGGAGTTACCTTCAGATGTAGCTGATGAGCATGGGGAGGACAGAGAAAGGGAGGTGGTAAAACATAAAAAAAATGGGATGGAAGGGGAGGTGGCCAAGCCCCCAGGATGGTCTTAGGATCCATGACCTTACCCAGCAATATCGGATTAGTTTGGGGGGTTAGGAGGATGGCTAGTAGACGTGGTGTGGACATTGGGCACTGGGGGGCCAGACCACTATGATGAATTCTGACAAGACCAAACAAAACATGAAGTCTGAGGGGGCCAAAAAAAACTGTAGTTGTCATAGCTACCTCCTACAAAACATATGGTATTCACATATGGAATGCAACACAGCTATGCCTAAAAAGACAGAAGACAAGTTCCAGTGAGACATGAACTCAGATCACTAGGTTCAGTCTCCAGAGTGTTATCCATTACACAGTGAAACCTGTTACTCCTTACCTCTAAAACACAGCTCTAACCCCAACCCCACTGCATAATCCCAAATATAAGTCTAATTCAGTCAATAAACATAAATGCAACCCTAACTCTAACCAAAAGTCTAACTCTAATACTGACCCTACCATTAACTCTAGCTCCAGTTTTATCATTAATTCCAGTCATAACTCTCTCCAGCAAAAATGTTGTCATAACATTTAACCTAACTACTGTTGTTGTTGTTGTTTCTTTCGGCTTATCCCAGTTAGGGGTCGCCACAGTGGAACTCTGGTCCAGTAATGTTTGGTAGTAGATTTTTACATGCCGAGTTACCAGCCCTGACACACAACCTTCAATGAAGGCACGCTCATTCATGCATGCCTCCAGACAGAAGACACTCTAGCTGAGAATCGAACGGGACAACATCTTGCTGTGAGGCGACAACACTACCGCAGCACCACTACCACGTACATTTAACCTAACTACTGCCATACCTTAACCTTAACTCTAAAGTTGGCCCTGGCACAACTACAAACCATAATCCTACTTCTAACCTTAACCAGAGTTCTAGTCCTAATATTAAATATAGTTTTAAACATTGCAGTAGTCCAAGCCTGATTCCTTTAACTAGTCTTCACCCTCTTACAGCTACACAGATAGAACAAGACTTATTGTACCATGTACCATCCTATCCCTGATCGTAAGTCTTGTCCTATCTCTACCTCTAACATCGGTATATTTGTGGTGAACCTTTCCTAGCCCTACGTGTGATGACAGCAGTTAGTATCACTGTAACCATAATCCTCATTACAGCCTTAATCCTAGTCACATGTAGTATGTACTGAAACAAAAGCTTTGAGATAAGCCAAACCATGCTTCATAGCACGTAACTCTACATCTGCAAATATTAAGTTGCAAGCTAGCTTTCAGAGGTTGAAGGTTGGTATAACGTTTGGGAGCTGGGGGTTGGCATAATGGTTAAGATGTTTACTTCACAGTCACAAGATGCAGGGTTTGATTCTTACTTTTGAAAGAAAAAAATAGCTAAACTTAAAATTGTCCACAAAAGCAACCAGCCCAATAGCTACCTATAACCCCAAGAAAATCTAGGTCAGAAGCAACAACCTTGATTTTTATATCTGTAAGACCAAGTATATATATGTGTGTGTGTGTGTGTGTGTGTGTGTGTGTGTGTGTGTGTGTGTGTGTGTGTGTGTGTGTGTGTGTGTGTATATATATATATATATATATATATATATATATATATATATATATATATATATATATATATATATATATATATAGGTATATATATATATATATATATATATATATATATATATATATGTATAAAGGGGGGCAGTCTGCCAACTTTCAGTATCTAACCAAACAAGAGGTCAAGAGGTCAATGGCTTATTATTATAGGCATGCAGTGAATAGGTTTCAATTTTTACATATATTGGTTTCACTATCAATGTTTTTATCTCTTATGTAAAACTATCAGTGCTACCAATAAGAAGGTGAATACATTGCTAGTTTGATGCATCAAAGGCAACCTGCACAAAAGGACTTCCCTCCAACAAAAACTAGTTATCATGTGCATTTTTACTTGCTAAAACATTTTCAGAATGAGTAAAGAGTGGGTGATACATTACGCAGTATATAGTTAGATGACTAACAATAGCTGTACTGGGATGAAAAGGCTCAAAACTATCTCTGCCAGTGTCTGCTTAACATTAAAGTAAATCTACGAGGGTATTTTAAAGATAAATTCAAACTGCAGTTATTTAGCTCTTCTCCAAATTCTTTGTCTCTAACTATTAAGACTGCTGGAGTCTCAGCTCTTGGAAGCCTGCTGTGGACCCCCTCACCTAATAACACAGTGCCTGGGTCCCCTAACTATATTAGTCTTCCTGGCACTCCCTTGTTACATTAGTTTTTGCTAACAGCCCTCTGACCCTCTGACAGGATTAAACCAGCTGTGGGCAATTTCCCATTGTTAATCCTGATGGTACCCTTGAATGTGTTAATTTGTGTTACTAGCTTCTTGGTTGAATCTTGCTGAGGTCCCTCTGATTTTGCTAATTCCACTAGTCTTCAACTCTGTTAATCTTGTTGTAATTGACTCTGTTTTAATTATTCTGAGGTCCCATTGATCATGATGAGCTTGTCAGAAACTCCACTGACTCATTTAATACGGGTGGTGAACCATTGGAATTTCCTGGGCGATCTCAGTTCTGTCATTTCTTCTGGGAGGCTCCAAAACTTTAAAGCAAACCTTTGCCATATGTATTGAACTGACTCAAACTGTGACACATTCTGCTTCCTTCAGATGTTGCCAGTGCCATTTCATCACCCTAAACTATGTGGCTTTCCTCCTAACTTTAGATTCAAATCTTCCACTGTAGTGTCCTAAAGCCCCGTATCGCAGAATATTCTACTTCAGTACTGGAGTGCTAAACCACTGCAATTACTGCATTATTCTAATACCATTATGAGACACTCATTTATTTGCAAGCCCCAGCATTCTGTCCTTTCCATTGCCTGCTGCTGTACTTCCCCTTATATTTTTCTGCCAGAATGACGTCTTCATTTACAGCTCTACTTATCTTGCCTTTGTTTACTTGTATTTACCTATCCACATCTCAAGAGCAGCTTGCTTTTTCTCACATCTCCTGCTCAGTGAAGATCCTTCCTAGCATCCATTCATATGACCTTTATCTTCATAAATCTCACTTCTATCGTGTTACACATTTCTTCTCAGATGTCACTTTTAGGGACAGTGATACATACTGTCATTAGGATTAAGTCACATGAAAGGTTTAACTGTAGGGTTATAATTTTAATTAGAATGATGGTTAGGTTAAAGGATATGCCTGTCAGTGGTAGTAGCTTGTCTTTGGAGGATTAAGAGGCTGTAGGTTCTATTCCTACCCCAGATGCTTGGACTCATTTTCCCGTGACTGACAATACAGTGCAACATAAGGGGGTGCTGTATTCCAGAGTGTGTCACCCTTCATATGAGACATTAAACCAAGACCATATTTGCCTAAATTGGTGGCAGCTCAGGTGGACACTGAAGATCCCATAAAATGTATTGAAAAGAATAGAGGAATTTCCCTGTGCCATGACCAAATTTCCTCTAGTCAGTTTGAGAACTACCTTGGGTCTCCCCTGAAAATAGATCAGTGGCCCATTGGGAACTACTAAATCATCAATCTTCCATCTTCAAATTCCATCCTTTAGCAGTCATATTTCTCTTTTTGAATAATGGCACTCATAGGGGCTCTGTGGGCAAATCTAAAGTACTTTAAAGTTTTTATTATGCCACATCAACACTTTCGTTCAGACTATATGTAGTAAGTGCTGATAGTATATTTTTGCCTGATAGTATATTTTTGCATCTTATCTGGTACAAACCATGCAGCATTTTAACTGTACTCCTTTAAACTGCCTATATCCCAGATATGTCCATAAAAAGTTGATTTCTCCATGTCTGTATGTAATACTCGGAAAGCTGTGGTCTCCATATCTGCATATAATATTTAGGTTCACAGGTTTGATTGTCAGACTTACAAAAGAGTTTTAACTGCCATGACTCCAATGTTATTTTCTTATATAAATGTAAGTGTGCGTGTGTGTGTGTGTGTGTGTGTGTGTGTGTGTGTGTGTGTGTGTGTGTGCATGTGTGCGTGTGCATGCATATGTGTGTGTGTGTGTGTGTGTGTGTGTGTGTGTGTGTGTGTGTGTGTGTGTGTGTGCGCGTGAAGGTGTGTGTTGGTGTCAATATTAGTACCATGAGTCAATAAGAGAAATATAAGAGCAAAAGGATAGGATTTAAAGATCAGAAGAGCTGAGGAAGGCAGCAATCTAGCTGCTGTAGGAAGCTGATAGGTGCAAAAGTACCAAATGGCTTGAGGGGAGCATGGATCTGGCTGTTGCAGGAAGCTGTGTGTTTGTTTGTTTGTTTGTTTGTTTGTTTGTTTGTTTGTTTGTTTGTTTGTTTGTTTGTTTGTTTCTTTGTTTCTTTGTTTCTTTGTTTTGGCTCTTGAAGAGCTGAGCACATGAGGCACTATTTTGAGAACTGGCATCAGGCACTAGAAAAGCCAGCTATGCCTCTGGGTAAGTGTTGAAGAGTTAAACATGAACAGTAGATAACAACATACCAAACAACAGGGTAGGGGATTAAAACCCATCAGCCACAGTACACATCACTGCATGAGTAATAATTTAATAATAATAATAATAATGAGTAATATTTTTTTTAATTTAATTTAATTATTTCAGTTTAATTTGATTTAAACTGTGTTGTAGGAATATTAACTGAACTGGCAGTTTTAACTCTGCTCTTCAGTAACTTGAACTGAAGTTAGTGTTTGCTGAATTTTGTTATTTGCTAGTAATTAAAGGTGTGGGGGTAGCCACATTCTTTGATTTCCTGTCCTTGCCTATTTAAGTGGTACAGTGTGAAATATTTTCTGCTTAAAAACCTCAGCT
The DNA here is from genome assembly GCF_019279795.1 of Protopterus annectens. Taxonomy (NCBI): domain Eukaryota; kingdom Metazoa; phylum Chordata; order Ceratodontiformes; family Protopteridae; genus Protopterus; species Protopterus annectens. The sequence goes on along the minus strand of NC_056730.1, from coordinate 1,084,320,758 downwards.
TTGGCCGGCTAAGAACTTGGTTATATTCAACTGGACGTATAAGAGAATTTAAGTACCTTTATCTGCACTTTTTTTTAAAAAAAACACAGCATTTAATTTGATTTAAACTGTGTTGTAGGAATATTAACTGAACTGGCAGTTTTAAATCTGCTCTTCAGTAACTTGAACTGAAGTTAGTGTTTGCTGAATTTTGTTATTTGCTAGTAATTACAGGTGTGGGGGTAGCCACATTCTTTGATTTCCTGTCCTTGCCTATTTAAGTGGTACAGTGTGAAATATTTTCTGCTTAAAAACCTCAGCTTTGGCCGGCTAAGAACTTGGTTATATTCAACTGGACGTATAAGAGAATTTAAGTACCTTTATCTGCACTTTTTTTAAAAAAAATACAGCATTTAATTTGATTTAAACTGTGTTGTAGGAATATTAACTGAACTGGCAGTTTTAACTCTGCTCTTCAGTTATTCCCACCCACCCTCTCTGTTTTTGTTTTGGTGTAAATCTTAGTGGCCTTGAAACTGCCCGCCCCTCAGCCTGCCTCTGGGCCCATCTCATTTGCTCACTCAACTGAGTGCAGTGAGATCATATTCTGATTTCAGGCACTCCTACTGTGTACAAAGAGAGCATCTGGGAAACAGACAAAAAAAAATTAAGCTTATTTTCTGCCTTTTCTGTTAAGTGGTATAGACTATTTGTAGGCTTCTGAGCCCCCAAGCCCTTCTGTGTTTGAGGGAAGCCTTCTAGCTTGTTTTTTTTCTTATAACTAGCCAGTTTTCTAGTTTCAGCACTCAAATCTGTTTCTTTGATCTCAGCACTTGTTCAGATTAAAAAAAAAAAAAAAATTATCTGCTTTTACTGTACTTGTGTTTCTACCTACTTCATTTTACTTTTGCATCATCTTAAAAATACTCAGTTGTATTTATTACTGCTTGGTGTAACTCATTCTAAGCCTTTTGGTTTAAACACTTGGGCTTCAGACCAGTTGTTTTGCACTTAGAGGGTTTGTGGTCTGCACTGTAGTGGCAGAACAGGTAGCTTACATCCTTCTAGGTTGGGAACTGCTGATTGAGGGCTCAGTGTCTGTTATTCTAAAAGTGTATTAATTCTGGTTTAAGCACTTGGGCTTTCAGGCCAGTTATTTTACATTAAGAGGGTTCATGGTCTGCACTCTTGTGGGAGGAGAGGCTGGACTCTGCCCTTCTGAGCTGGGTATTTCTGGTTAAAGGCTTATAGTGCATGCATATCTGAACTGCTTCTTACTGAAGTTGGTGCGCCTTGTTTGCTGTGGCATAGACTGGATTCGGGCCTGCTGGATCTAGCTTTGTTTGTGTAACTTGAGCACTAATCCAGACATTCTCTAAGGCATTCAATTGTATTTATTACTGCTTGGTTGTAACTTGATTAAAGTGCAGCTATCATTCTAAGTCTTTTGGATTAAGCACTTGGGCTTCAGACCAGTTGTTTTACATTAGGAAGGTTTGTGGCAAGCACTGTGGTGGCAGGACAGGTAGCTTTCATCCTTCTAAGTTGGGAACTGCTGATTGAGAGCTCAGTGTCCAAGTGGTGTGGGTATCCTTTATGAATATGGACCTTGCCCTTGCAAAGGCTTTCGACACAATACCCCACTCGGGTATTGTAGAAAAACTTACCAGCTTAAATGTAAACCCATATGTCACAAGATGGGTTGCAAATTGGCTTAAGGACAGAACCCACAGGGTTAGAGTTGCTGGCGCTATGTCAGACTCCAAGCCGGTCACAAGTGGTGTCCCACAGGGCTCAGTCCTTGGCCCCCTATTGTTCGGCATCTACTTCTCAGAAGTACAGGCCAACATGGGAGGACTTTGGCTGACAAAGTTTGCAGACGACTGCAAATTGGGCGCCATAGTGGAAAGTGCATCGGACACGGATATCCTTCAGAAGGGACTCACGGAAACAGATAGCTGGTGCCAGAGCCATGGCCTGAAGTTAAAAGCCAAAAAATGTATAGTCATACCCTTCGGGAAAAACAAGGTAACCCCAAGCTACCATATAGGTGGCAATCCACTAAGCACAGAAGAGGTTATCAGGGACCTGGGGACCCAGGTTGACAGTGGCCTTTCTTTTGACACTCACATTGCTAAAGTGGTTAGAAAGACCTTCTACATTTCCCACCTGATCATGAAGGGATTCACATCCAGATCTAGTGAGGTCATTGTACCCCTGTACTCTTCACTTATCAGACCAATGATCGAGTACAATGCCCCATTCGGGATGTATCTCACCCGACATCTGCAGCAATTGGAGAGACCCCAAAAGTTCCTCACCAAAAGGATAAAGGGACTCCAAAATCTGTCATATGCTGCCAGATTGAAGAAACTCCAGCTCTATTCAGTCACATACCGTCTGCTCAGAGGTGACATGTGCCTGACATACAAGGCCATGTCCAACCCGAATTAATGGACATGCTCCACCTCAAAAAATCCAAATCCACCAAAACCACTAGAGCAAGCAACTTAAACCTTAGCACAGATATAAATAGGATGTGCTGGAGGGATAGATTTATCACTCAGAGACTCCCTATGCTGTGGAATAAAATCCCGGTCCATGTGAGGCAGACCACCTCGCTGGCTCTGTTCAAGAGAAATCTTGACCTGTGGATGGGAGATCGTAGGTTTACCCCGGGAATCATCTCTGTGTCACTGCTGGACAGAGGCACAACAAACTAATGGGCACAGTATTTTTTCATATAAGGGGTGGCGTAAGCCACAAAACGTTGGGCTAGGCTTATAAATGCCTTAGGGCAGATAGCCTAGTACAAACCTATGAACCTATGAACCTATGAGTACACTGAGGCATAAAAGATCATTTTTACCTTATGTTATACTTGAATGTCTCATTCATAGCAAATAATAATGTTTATTGTTAGGCTGCTACAACTTAGGCCTAAATGGAATTGAACCCTTGCCTGCCTAAAAAACAATGTTATACATACCAGCACATTAACAACTGATGCCACAACAACATTTATACGGTTATATGTAAGCACATGTGAAAGGAATATTAGAACACTGTGGAAGACTATTAAAATGAGCATTGTACAAAATAGGTAATAACCATGGACTCACAATCCCTCCTTATGTACTGACAATATACAAATCACATTATTACTACACACATGGAAGCTGTGACAATGTAAGTATTACTGACACTTTATGTCAGTATTGCCTGGCATCACTGCTAACCTCAGTTCATAGGTTCATAGGAGATTATTAGGCTAATGGCTTAAGAGCCCTTACAAGCCTAGAAAATATAACCCAATTATACCCAATATATGGCCCCTGCAGCCAAGAGAATGACATGGATCTGTGCCTGTCCATTGAGTATCTTATAGAGTGCCCCTGTCCATAAGGAACATAGGCACTACTCCGGGTGTGAATTTGTGATTCTCCATTCATTGATCCAAACTGTGTTTGAAGAGGGCCAGGGAAGGGCTCTGCTCACTGCTAATAGGAAGCCTGTTTCAAACAAGGTTCAATCTCTGAGACACATAGCTGTTTCTCCAACATGTTTTGTTTGAGTCGTTATCTAAGTTTAGATCCATAGATCGGGTGACCCTTATGCTGTTTGACTTGCAGATGTGCAGCAGCTGTATCAGGGCTGGATTTGTGAGTGTCTTGTAGGACAGGTATAGGTCACCCCTTAATATTCGGTAGGAGACAGAGTAAAGGGATAGGGCTTTTAGTCTATCCAAATAGTTCATGTTGTTTACACCCCTGTGTTTTTATTTATTTATATACTTTACATTTGTTGACCGGGATAGTCCGACTGGATGCATGTCCATTTTCAGCGGAGGCCCGGGGAGAAAAGCTCCAAGATAATAATACACATTGAACATTTAGTAAATGGTAGTTTCAAGCAGATTACAGTCATAAGCAATACCAGCATTTAGCACATATAGTACTAACTTATTATAAAACACTTTACAAAACATAACATTATTTTCAAAGTTATATATACATAACATTACATTCAGGTTTAAGACACAGTGAGCAGTAGTTATACAATTGACCCTTCCTGAAATGGTGTGGTAGAAAAAAGTTAGAAGTAGTTGAAGGTAAGGTAATAGAGACGTCACTAGTTGGGGTTAGTGCAAGGACATAACCAATGAGTTTTGAAGTATTTCTTGAGTTTGTTTTTGACTCAAGTTAGTGAGGGTTCTAGGGTCAAGTCAGCTGGGAGTCTGTTCCATGTTTTTCCAACAGAGTTGGCAAACAGAGAGTCTCCAGCTGAGTAGTTGGATTTGTATGTTTAAACTAGGAGTCTAGTGGATGAGCACAGTGGCCAGGTGCTGGTGTAGGGGCTGATAACATTTTTTTAGTGCAGGTGTATTTTCTGGTTGGTAAAGGACTTTATGTGCCACTATTAGATGGTTGAACTACAGTAGGCTATGCAGTTCAAGCCATCCTAGGCAATTTAGGTTGTGACAGTGGTGTGTCCGGTAGGCTGTGCCAGTAGCAAATCTGGCAATGGCAATGGCCAATGAAAATGGCAATTTTCTTTGTAAGGAACCTCTGACGTCACTCCAGCTGCTGTAAGTGCCTAGTCAAGTATATGACAAATGGCGCACTGTACTCAATTATTGGTCTAATGAGGGCTGAGTGCAGTGGGACTATAATTTCCTTGAATCTGGAAAATATACTTTTACCTATGAGTTGTGCCATATAAAAAGACTTCCTCATCACTGTGGACACATGTTAGTCAAAGTTCAGGCTATCTATCTGAGTACCTAGAACTCTCACTTCTGAATCTACTCTAAGGGGTGTGCTATTGATGTAATTTGAAGGGGGTTTTAACTTCTCAAAGGGTATGACAATACATTTTTTAAAATTAGTTTTAGGCAATGGTTCTGGTACCAATCATTTTTTGATCTAGACTCTCCCAAAGGATATCTGCATCATTAGGGGATTCATTGATTGCCTCCAGCATGCAGTCATTGGCAAACTTTGTCATTCAGAGGCCTTCTGCATTAGCCTTGACTTCAGAGAAGTATATTCTGAACAGAAGTGGTCCTAGTACTGACCACTGTGGCACACCAGTAGTAATTGGCCTCTTGCTGGATCTGGAGTCACCCACTTTAACCACATGTGCCCTGTCCATGAGCCATTTGGCTATCCATCTGGTGACATAGGGATTTATGGCCAGTTCTGTGAGTTTATTTACAATACCTGAGTTGGGAATTGTGTCAAATGCCATGGCCAAGTCAAAGTAGGTGGTATGTACTATTTTACTCTCAGATTCAGTAGGCATGACCTGCTCTTGACAAAGCTAAATTGGGTCGGGTCCAGTGTCTGAAGGTCTCCTATGTCATTATTTATCAGGTCCATCATTATTCTTTCCATGGTCTTACATATAAGACTAGTCAAACTTCTAGGTCTGTAATTTCCTGGGTCAGTAGATTGTCCACTTTTATGAAGAGGGATGACTGTTGCTGTCCTCCACTTTACTAGGACAAAGCTGGTCTGGAGGTTGTGGTTAAATGGAGATCCTAATGGGCCTGATAAGTCCTGATTTAAATTGTTTAAAAGGCAGCCTGCTATATTGTCAGGTCCCATTGAAGCCATGTTTTTAGCTTTAGGGAGCTCAGTGGCAACCTATTCTTTGGTAATGATTGCATGACAGAAGACAAGTTCTTGCTATGGCTAAAGGATTTTCCTGAGTTTTTACCACACAACGAGAAGTGACATTTTTCTTTGTTTACATAAGGACCCCAAAGATGCTCTCCACAAAATGTTGAACAAATTATAATGCAGATTGATGATGTTTCATGTTGTGAAGCCTTGTGTTGGTCATGCATGTGATGAGATAATGTTACAGGGAAGATTGTGACTTTACCGTACTGCACTATTCCTTGTTGGTTCTGTAATTATGGAAAGTAAGTAGTAGTAAATGGCATAAATCAATAAGGGGATCAAAAGCCACCACCTACTGCATGGATAATTTGCAAAGCAATACAAGGTGTAACACATGAATATTATGCCTGTACAAAAATGACATGGTGTAATATACACATGTTATGCTTACCCTTAATAATTACATACATTATACATACTTAGTGCAAGATATGAATTATCAGACTGCTAGAACTCGGACCTCATGAGATTGAACCCATACCTGCCTAAGTCACATTCATTTAACCCATGTTATAGTTACCAGCACCACAGAAGAAGATATCCAGTAGCAGTCAGAAGGCACACATTTTAAGAACCAAGTGTGTGTGTGTGTGTGTGTGTGTGTGTGTGTGTGTGTGTGTGTGTGTGTGTGTGTTTGTGTGTGTACAGATTACAACATTTAGAAGATCTAAAGCCTCCACCTGTCAAACCCAGGTAACATAGATACACAATGCTATTTACACAGATACAATATATACCTCTGCCTGCCTAAGTCACAGTCTCTTGGCCTGCATACTAGGCTACCCATGCCACAGAAAAAGCTATACAACAGCTGTCAGGAAGCATACATTTCAAGTGAGTGCTGGGACATTGTGGAAGACTTAAATGAACCATGCTAAACAGACTGCAGTAATCAGGGGACAAACCTTTCTAAATACCTTAATAACAAGTGAAACATCACAATAGGAGTGCAGTGATGAATGGAACATGTTCGAGTTAACCTAGCAAATTGATTATGGTCTCTTTCTTTCTTTCTTTCTTTCTTTCTTTCTTTCTTTCTTTCTTTCTTTCTTTCTTTCTTTCTTTCATGACTCAAGGGTGGGCTCACTCATGCCATGATCATAACAGCATTAACTAGTAACTATATTTCTAAGATGGATGCAAGGTACAAATTACTGCAATAGAAATCATGCCCATGTAACTGATATGCTCCAGATCAATGCAGTATGATGGGAAGCCATGGAAGAATGGCTACTGCATGTGTTTAGCAACTCACAATTGCATGGAATGCTAAAAAGGATATCTCAAAGATCAGGACTTAAATAGGAATTGAGCAAGATGTAGTGTTGTGTGAGAAGGTAATGTAAAACTTAATGGAGTATAACCCATGACTTTCATAGCCATATTCTCAATATCAGTGCATTATCCAGGATTCCAAGTAAGATAGTCTGTATGTGGTCATAAGTGAAACATGTCATGAAATTGTGCACCATTTGCATATTTGTATCTATGCAATAACATTTAAAAAACTCTGTTATTATTTAAGCAATAATCCATGACTGAGTGTGGGTATATCAAGATTTAGCTACTGTTGGTGTGGTTTGATCATGAGGGTGAAGCCTAAGTGATTAAACAAAGCCAACCATGGATAAATTCTGACATACCCACACACGAGTGGATTATTAATTGCTTACCTTTTACAAATAATGTCTTTGTATAAGGGCACTTCAGTCTTCTTCCATGTTGTATTCTGTAGTCTGATGTACTCTGCATGTGTGTGAGACTCGCTTCCCCATGCTGGCACAGTACATCAGTGAAGTGCAGGAGAAGCAACAGAGAAAAGAAAATTTCTGTTGCTGTTTTTTTTTTTTTTTTTTTTTTTTTTTAGTTTAAAAATGAAGTTTTGATAGGGACGCCGCAGAAATACAAGGAAAATCAGGTATGTTGCTATTTCTTTAGTTTTGTATAATGTACCTAGTTTTTCTCAGTTTGCTCTGTCCCCCAGCATATATCAACAGAAAGTCTTGACCTCCTTTTGTGTGTAATTTGTGATATCAGTCTGCAAATGTTGACTGAAGACAGCTGCAGCCTGAGAAGAAAAATAAAAAAACATCATGCTACCCTCAGTGGATTAGAACTCTGCTTGAAGTACACTTGACTGGACCCCTTACATCATTATTACTTTGAGCAATGGAAGCAAATACTGAGAACTGAATCACCTTACATTACTTTTATTTCTGTCAGGATTGCTTGCTGACACACACTGATATTATGCTCAAGTGAGCAACCAATGGCAATGTCAGCACGGGCGTAGGAATTTTCTTTGTTTTTGCCATAAGAAGAGAACTAGCAGTAACCTGTATTCAAAGATGACCAGATATGCTGCTTTCTGCCAACCATCACACAAAGGATGAGTTCAGAAATAGATATTTCTGTTTAGAAGTCATACATGTCAATATATGTGTGTGTGTGTTGTGTTTATCTTCTTTTTGACTAGATTAAAAGTTGGACATGGGAAGATAGAGGTGAAAAAGGGGAAGCAAGCAGGGGGTAGCACAACAGATGAAAAATTTCAGAATGACAAGGATGGAGGTGGGATAGGCCATTACCTCTCAGTCTCTTCGCTAAATAATCATGGTTGTCTTTATGACTTTAGAATTTTTGGGATAATGACATTATAAATACTGTGTCAAAATAACACACTTTGTAAGCTGACCAATTGAACCAAATCATTTACGTAAATTACACACATAGGTAGGACACTGAAAGCTATGTGTGGGATGTAATTTTATTGGGGGATAGGTGCCGTTTTTATTTTTTTTTTTGAGAGGAAAGAGTTGGGGAAGGAAGTCAGGTATGTAAAAGACAGGTTTAGCGGGGAAGGTTAGGTAGCAGGGACAGACAGACTGACAGAATGTGGGGTAGCACACTGAGGCAGGGGGAGTACAATAGTGAAGGAGACATCAGACAGAGGGCAGACGATGGTAAAAGGTGGAATGTATAAATTGTCAGAAGTCATTATATACAGAACAGGGAGGGGGAGCATATCGGGTATGGGGACAGAATGGGGTGCTCAGAGATGTATTCTCTGCCAGATATGGCACAATGAGAAATTACTTCTCACCTTGGGAGCTGTCACCACTGGGTCCTGCCTCAGTGGCTGTAGGCAGTGCTAGGCAATGAATCAACTCAACAAGTTATTGGAACATGATCTCAATAAAGCTGATGTGGGCATTAAACTTCCCATCCATTATCTCCCCTATTAGCTCTATCAGCTTATGATGGGTGATAAAATGAACAGCTCCACTAGAACTGCTCCTGGTGAGTACCTATGCACCACCACCCAGGACAGAGCTACCTGACACAGGTAGGGCAGGAGCTGTGAAGGCAACTCAGGCACCCTGGGACCCAGATGTACTAGGTGCCTCTGGTGATGGCGGTGGGCAGTGCTGCTGCTGCTGCTTCCTCTTGTGGGGGGATGACAGGTTATGCTGGAGTGGTGGTTCATATCTCTGTGCTGCTGCATATAATGTTAAAAGAAATGGAGGAAAATTAAAAAGAAGACATCTAACAAAGGGCAGATAAAGCCAGTGGGGGAAGAGACATACAAAACTAACGATATTGCATTCTTATTTTTTTCCTCCTAAACATGAAATAAAGTAAAGGTGATATAATATTTTCATCACTGGACATACACGTTCATTTCAATTTCTTAAAGATTTTATTTACAATACTATTGGTTTACCAATTATGACAGTGAATGTTAGCTCATGAGAACAGCAAATCTTTCATTCTTGTGTGGTGGGATTGAAACCACAGCCATCCTAATTAATTCAGTGTTCATAGACTTAATGTGATATGCCAAATCTTCAGTTCTGCAGAATCAACATTCAACCTTTGCGTAAGGATAATACTTCCAGTATTAAATGCCAGTAATGGCAGATCTTGTACTTCTGTATGAAGCTATTTTTACTGGTATTTTAGTCATTACCTGTTATTACTGAAACATACACATTTGTCACAACATAACCTATACTTAACCTGGCCCTACCTTTTTTACAAACCTATTTTACTGGTATTTTAATCACTGCCTGTTATTAATGAAACATACACATTTTTCACAACATAACCTATACTTAACCTAGCCCTCTCATAGGTGTTCCATTCACTCCCTTTGCTACTTTTGAAGAGACTGCAATGAACTGCAAGATGCAAATAAAGGGAGAATCAGAATGAAAATGTTTATGATGACATGCACTGGCACTGTATATGGATAGGTGAATTATGTTATAATTACAGTACTGAGGTGGTAACTGTGCTCAGAAGTCAGTCTCCAGTTGGCAAAGTAGTTTAGGCTTTCAGTAACATATGGCACTATAGGGGTGATGGCATTGTTTCCCCATGCATGGGATAACAGTAGACCTGGTGACAGCCTTGACCAAACTATTCCAGGTATAACGGTTCTACTGAGACCCAATATAGCCCCTGCAGGAGCCTGCAGCTGCATTGCATCATGAGGATATCCAGAACAATGTTGGACTCCTTCCCACACCACTTCTGTGCTCTAAAAGGAGCATTACCTTTTGGACTAATTTTAAGTATCGTAGCCAACAACTTGGTGGACTGAACAATGAGCTTAGACTATTTTTTTTATTTTAAAGGAAATACTCATACATATATATTATTTATCTATCTGTTTGTTTATTTATTTGTCTTTTTTTATTTATATCATCTATTTAAGGTTGGAAGAGTGCTTTTACCATTTTATAAAGTAAGATGTCCTTAGGGCTAACCTTATCTGAACTGAGTTTTGAGTCAATTAAGTGTATCATTTAAGCAGTTGATTTACCAGTTTTGTTTCCTATAATCTAGATGTCTCTTTAATTCTGGTTTAACTTAGAAGGCTATGAGTCGAGAAGCCTTTCATTTCATGTCTGTTTCACACACACACACACACACACACACACACACACACACACACA